>NC_057814.1:235727331-235930937 GCF_018294505.1 Triticum aestivum | reverse complement strand
GGGGGCGGTGGTCGCCGGCGGTGGCGTGGGGATTGCCGGAGAAAAAGCTCGGCACGGGGGGGCCTAGAGGGATGGCCGGGGCGGCGGCGGACCGGAGGTGGGGAGTGTTTTCGGGGAGGGGTGGGGTGGCGCACCGCCGGCCACGGGCGGCGGGGGCTGCTGTTTGGCCGGTGGTGGCTGGCGGCTTAGGGGGGTGGAGGTTGAAGATGAACCGCATGCCCTTGATTTCGTATCCAACGACTGCAAAATTGATTGACCAGAGATGAAAAAGTCAGTCGACCGACGTGTAGCCTCACCTTGCTAGTGCGTTCAGTTTCGACAGCAAAATTCAGTTTCGACAGCAAAATTCAGTTTCGACAGTTAAGTTCAGTTTCGACAGTTAAGTTTAGAGATGAGCGGCTGATGTATTTTACATCTAGCACTTTGTGGTTATGTATTTTACGTCATGTATTGGAGATGCTATTAGAATTCCACTCAGGTTAACGTTGTTCGTTGTCTCTCTTGTCTGCTTCAGCCTCGGCGTCGTACAACTCACCGGAGCTGCTCCAACGACGAAACCCTCCATCACAGCGGAGCAGTACCTCGGGCTCCATCTCCAGACGCCTAAGATCTTCTTCCCCTCCTCCGTCAGCAAAGTCAGCCGGAGCATCCTCACCAGCCAAACCAATCACGCTGAGATCGACATGGCTTCGCCAAAGAGGTTGTACACTTGTTGCATCTCTTTTTTACTCTACATGTTATATATATTGTCCACTGAGCACACGGATTTGTTCCTTTAGTGTCTCCTTGAAAGAAAAGACGTAGGAATTTTAATTTTCACTTCTCCTTTTCAAATTCCTATTCATGAAGCACAAGACTAAGAGATAGTAGCATAATAGCATTATAACCATACATTTTCTTGTGGTTTGACTTAATCTCACCATGCTTCTTTGCATCCTGTGATCTTCTAATTGTTGTGAATCAAACACCCAGATTGGCAGAAATCCTGTGTTTTTAAATTCTCTGTTTTGCACGTGCATTCCTATCCTATTCCTGTCTATTTCCTATCCCTGCATTGTTGGAATCCTCCAATTCAAACGAGCCCTTACATAATTACTTCTCTTACAGATAGTTGTCAAAGAAAACCTTGCGTGGTTTGTCCCGCTCCTACTGTGTCGTCGTCCACCCCAGCTCAGCTGCTCCAACGACAGAAGGGTCCAGCACAGCAGGGATCCGGCCTCCAGACTGTCTTTCGCCGCCTCAGATCTTCTTCCCCGCCGCTGGCATCCATGAAAACTGCATTACCATCATCAACCAAGTAGATTACCTCGAGGACTACAGGGTCCGCAAGAGAGGTCGCACTCTTTTGTGTCTGCTTACATTATGCATCGCTTAATATTACATGCTACTTTATCGTCCTGTTCACCGATTAGACTCTGAGTCAGCTCCAAACTAATGGTCAAACTTGAGTTTTTAAATGGTTGTGGGGTACATATCGGGGCCGCTATCAATAGTATCTATCTACTATCTGGTTAATCTCCGGTGTCTACTATGAGTTTCATGTTGGGTGGGAAACAAACAGTAAAGAAGCCATTATCTGTATTTTTAACTGAAGCCATTATCTGCCTGCTATTATTGGTTTTGGGTCTATCCACAGGTTGCTACCATCACTCTGGATTTCTGCATGCACTCCTTACATAATCTCACTATGTTTTATTCCTATGCATGACAATTATTGTAAACAATGGAAGTGAACATGTAGAGCAAAAGAGACGAGCCTTGCGTGGCAATAAAATTTCATGCAGACGTCGCTCCATGGTAGGCACAAAGGCAGCCCCCCTCCACGCATTTCGGATTGTAATCGATAGGAAGATATATGTTCTGAGGGGGATTCAGAAGGAGAAGACAACTCCTATTTACCCCCTGAGGTCTTCGCTCTAACTTGGCATGCTGATGTTGGTTATATCATGCATATGGTGTCTTGCATTGCTTACTTTATACATCAAATATGTCATCTGCTTAGTTTAGATATCCTTTGTGCAAATGCCATATGTTTAGTTTATTCATCGTTTATGTGAATTATGCAACGCCATCTTGTTTAGCCAGGCATCATATATGTGAATTTTGCAATGCCATCCTGCTTAGCCAGTCATCTTATATGTAAATTATATCAGGCCGCATCCTTTTTTTCCGTTACATATTACATTTGTCAGCAATGTTAGTACATTTAACTGCTCTTCGTGTGCATCAGCCATTTGACACGGTGATGGCAAATTCTGGAGTGAAAACAAGGTCTTCAGAGCAGACTATGCTATCTGACGAAGCGCATATCTCGCTGGTTACGGATAGCTCCTCAGAGGAGGATTCAGAGACAGATGACCAGTCCTATCCCCCCCGAGGTGTATGCTCTAACTTGGCAGGGTTATGTTGCTCATATCATGCGTATGGTGTCTCGCATTGCTATGTCATTTGATTAGTTTAGACATGCTTTGTGTGAATGCCACCTGTTCAGTGTCTAATTACCATATGTGTGAATTATGCATTGCCATCTTGTTGCAAGACATTATATATGTGAATTATACAATGCTATCTTGTTGCAAAGGCATTATATATGTGAATTATGCAATGCCATGCTGTTTAGCCAATCATCATGTATGTGAATTATATCATGCTATCATTTTTTTGTATTACGTGTTCCATTTGTCGACAACGTTTGTATATTCAACTACTCTTCCTGTGCATCAGCCATTTGAAGCGGTGATGGAAGTATCTGGAGTGAAAACAAGGTATTCAGAGCAGACAATGCTACCTGCTGAAGCATACATCTTGCTGGTTACAGAGAGCTCCTTAGAGGAGGATTCAGAGACTGATGACCAGTCCTATTTCCCCCTGAGGTCTATGCTCAAACTTGGCAGGGTTATATTACCCATGTCATGCATGTTGTCTTGCATTGCTTAGTTTTTACATCATATATGGATTGCCATCTGCTTACTTGCTTACTATATAAATCATATATTTTAATTATATCATGCCATCATGTTTACATAGTACATACACATCATCTATCAGAATTATGGCATGGCAACCCATTTAATAAAGACATCATATAGTTATATCATCTCATCCTGTTTAGTGTTTACAGTCATCATATTTTGAATTATGGCATTCTATCCATGAATGTATGTGAATTATGGCATGCCAACCTATTTAATAAACACATTATATAGTTATGTCATGCCATCCTATTTACATAGTCTCATATTTTGAACTATGTCTTTCCATCTTTTTTAGTTAGCCATCATAATGTGAAATTGTGTCATGCTATCCTGTTTAGTTAGCCATCATATATGTGAAATTGTGTCATGCTATCCTGTTTGGTTAGACAACATAAATATGAATTATTTCATGCCCTCTTTTATTCCCCACTATCCATTGCACCTGTCTATCATACAATGTCTATACTTTCAATTACTTTTCTTGTTTATCAGCCATTTGAATTGGAGAGCGTGATGGCAGTATCTAAGGGAGTAACAATACGGTCTTCAGAAAAGATAGTGCTACCAGTTGATGCAGATAGAACCACGGTTTTACTTGCCCAAGTACCAGATCCACCACACGTAACCCAGACTCTCGCAGATTGTACCCCTACCCAGTTGGACAGAGAACCAGCTACACCCCTTCTAACCCCAACCCCGGCAGATAGTAACCCAGTTCCAGTTGACGCAACACCGTCTCCACCACAGAGCACCCAAACATGAGCAGTTAGTAAGGGAACTGCAGTGCCCAAAGCACGAGGACCACCACTCCGAATCCTAACTCAACGCTTAAAGGAGAAGAAGATTTGTTCTCAGGCCAGGTTCTATAGCTATGGTTCATACTCCTTTGCTCTTGCATTACTGTATTTACTCATACCAACTATTTTCAAATTTGAAGGATGGAATTGAAACTCCAATGGCGCAACAGGTATGTTTTAAACCTGTTTCTTTAACTGGTTTGCTGTTGTAACCTGATCTATGTTGATTTCAGTTTCAATTGAATAAACAATTATGTTCTCATGTCATGCACATTACAAGTGTTGTTATTGCTCTATAGTTACCCACACTTATATTCTGTCTATTCTGCTTTGTCTTGAACAAATATTATTTGAACTGTGTCTCTATCTTGATTTGGCAACAAAAACTAGAATGATATAGACCATAAAGTGACCATGGTACATAGATATATGTTTGTTTCATGCTGTTATCCTGTCCACTTTACTACTGAACTCATTTACCAAAATGAGTTTCATATACAACATGGTAAACATGTGATGTGTCTGCTTGTTTCTCTTTTAGAATAAGGACAAAATATTGGAGAACAGTACCGCGTTATCCAATGGTAAAGGAAGTAATGCAGATAAGGTTCAAGATAGTGAGACATCCCTGTTGGTCTCCAAGAAAGCTGATAAAAACTATCTTGACGACAGTGAGGGAACCCAAAAGTCATGTCTTGATGTAGTGTTCGAGTTACTGGCCACTACTGCTGGCACAAGCTCTTCGAACTCGCTGCCTGAATCAGTTCGTCTTCTTGAGTCTCAACTTCAAGTTGAAAGACATCGATCAGATGTGCTGCGACAGGAAGCTGAAGGACTGAGGAAATCCCTGCAGAATTCAGATGCATATTTTGTTGGGGAACATAGTAATTTCAAAAAAATTACTACGCACACGCAAGATCATGGTGATGCATAGCAACGAGAGGGGAGAGTGTTGTCCACGTACCCTCGTAGACCGAAAGCGGAAGCGTTAACACAACGCGATTGATGTAGTCGTACGTCTTCACGATCCGACCGATCAAGTACCGAACGCACGGCACCTCCGAGTTCAGCACACGTTCAGCTCGATGATGTCCCTCGAACTCCGATCCAGCCGAGTGTTGAGGGAGAGTTTCGTCAGCACGACGGCATGGTGACGATGATGATGTTCTACCGACGCAGGGCTTCGCCTAAGCTCCGCTACGATATTATCGAGGTGTAATATGGTGGAGGGGGGCATCGCACATGGCTAAAAGATCGTTGATCAATTGTGTGTTGAGAGGTGCCCCCCTGCCCCCGTATATAAAGGAGCAAAGGGGAGGCCGCCGGCCTAGGAGGTGTGGCGCGCCAGGAGGAGTCCTACTCCTACCGGGAGTAGGACTCCCCCCTTTCCATGTTGGACTAGGAGAGGAAGGGGGAAGAGGTGGTCGGGAGGAAGGAAGGGGGGCGCCGCCCCCCTCTCCTTGTCCTATTCGGACTGGGGGGAAGGGGGCGCGGCCCTGCCCTAGCCTCCTCTCCTCTCTTCCACCTAGGCCCACTAAGGCCCATTAAGTTACCGGGGGGTTCCGGTAACCTCCCGGTACTCCGGAAAAATCCCGATTTCACCCGGAACACTTCTGATGTCGAAACATAGGCTTCCAATATATCAATCTTTATGTCTCGACCATTTCCAGACTCCTCGTCATGTCCGTGATCACATCCGGGACTTCGAACAACCTTCGGTACATCAAAACATATAAACTCATAATATAACTGCCATCGTAACATTAAGCGTGCGGACCCTACGGGTTCGAGAACTATGTAGACATGACCGAGACACCTCTCCGGTCAATAACCAATAGCGGAACCTGGATGCTCATATTAGTTCCCACATATTCTACGAAGATCTTTATCGGTCAGACCGCATAACAACATACGTTGTTCCCTTTGTCATTGGTATGTTACTTGCCCGAGATTCGATCGTCGGTATCTCGATACCTAGTTCAATCTCGTTACCGGCAAGTCTCTTTACTCGTTCCGAAATACATCATCCCGCAACTAACTCATTAGTCACAATGCTTGCAAGGCTTATAGTGATGTGTATTACTGAGTGGGCCCAGAGACACCTCTCCGACAATCGGAGTGACAAATCCTAATCTTGAAATACGCCAACCCAACAAGTACCTTTGGAGACACCTGTAGAGCACCTTTATAATCACCCAGTTACGTTGTGACGTTTGGTAGCACACAAAGTGTTCCTCCGATAAACGGGAGTTGCATAATCCAATAGTCATAGGAACATGTATAAGTCATGAAGAAAGCAATAGCAACATACTAAACGATCGAGTGCTAAGCTAACGGAGTGGGTCAAGTCAATCACATCATTCTCCTAATGATGTGATCCCGTTAATCAAATGACAACTCATGTCTATGGCTAGGAAACATAACCATCTTTGATCAACGAGCTAGTCAATTAGAGGCATACTAGTGACACTCTGTTTGTCTATGTATTCACACATGTATTATGTTTCCGGTTAATACAATTCTAGCATGAATAATAAACATTTATCATGATATAAGGAAATAAATACTAACTTTATTATTGCCTCTAGGGCATATTTCCTTCAGTCTCCCACTTGCACTAGAGTCAATAATCTAGATTACACAGTAATGATTCTTACACCCATGGAGTCTTGGTGCTGATCATGTTTTGCTCGTGGAAGAGGCTTAGTCAACGGGTCTGCAACATTCAGATCCGTATGTATCTTGCAAATTTCTATGTCTCCCACCTGGACTAAATCCCGGATGGAATTGAAGCGTCTTTTGATGTGCTTGGTTCTTTTGTGAAATCTGGATTCCTTTGCTAAGGCAATTGCACCAGTATTGTCACAAAAGATTTTCATTGGTCCCGATGCACTAGGTATGACACCTAGATCGGATATGAACTCCTTCATCCAGACTCCTTCATTTGCTGCTTCCGAAGCAGCTATGTACTCCGCTTCACACGTAGATCCCGCCACGACACTTTGCTTAGAACTGCACCAACTGACAGCTCCACCGTTCAATGTAAATACGTATCCGGTTTGCGATTTAGAATCGTCCGGATCAGTGTCAAAGCTTGCATCAACGTAACCATTTACGATGAGCTCTTTGTCACCTCCATAAACGAGAAACATATCCTTAGTCCTTTTCAGGTATTTCAGGATGTTCTTGACCGCTGTCCAGTGATCCACTCCTGGATTACTTTGGTACCTCCCCGCTAAACTTATAGCAAGGCACACATCAGGTCTGGTACACAGCATTGCATACATGATAGAGCCGATGGCTGAAGCAGAGGGAACATCTTTCATCTTCTCTCTATCTTCTGCAGTGGTCGGGCATTGAGTCTTACTCAATCTCACAGCTTGTAGTACAGGCAAGAACCCTTTCTTTGCTTGATCCATTTTGAACTTCTTCAAAACTTTGTCAAGGTATGTACTTTGTGAAAGTCCAATTAAGCGTCTTGATCTATCTCTATAGATCTTGATGCCTAATATATATGCAGCTTCACCGAGGTCTTTCATTGAAAAACTCTTATTCAAGTATCCCTTTATGCTATCCAGAAATTCTATATCATTTCCAATCAGCAATATGTCATCCACATATAATATCAGAAATGCTACTGAGCTCCCACTCACTTTCTTGTAAATACAGGCTTCACCAAAAGTCTGTATAAAACCAAATGCTTTGATCACACTATCAAAGCGTTTATTCCAACTCCGAGAGGCTTGCACCAGTCCATAAATGGATCGCTGGAGCTTGCACACTTTGTTAGCTCCCTTTGGATCGACAAAACCTTCCGGTTGCATCATATACAACTCTTCTTCCAGAAATCCATTCAGGAATGCAGTTTTGACATCCATTTGCCAAATTTCATAATCATAAAATGCGGCAATTGCTAACATGATTCGGACAGACTTAAGCATCGCTACGGGTGAGAAGGTCTCATCGTAGTCAATCCCTTGAACTTGTCGAAAACCTTTCGCAACAAGTCGAGCTTTATAGACAGTAACATTACCGTCAGCGTCAGTCTTCTTCTTGAAGATCCATTTATTTTCAATGGCTTGCCGATCATCGGGCAAGTCAACCAAAGTCCATACTTTGTTCTCATACATGGATCCCATCTCGGATTTCATGGCCTCAAGCCATTTTGCGGAATCTGGGCTCACCATCGCTTCTTCATAGTTCGTAGGTTCGTCATGGTATACTAACATAACCTCCAGAATAGGATTACCATACCACTCTGGTGCGGATCTTAATCTGGTTGACCTACGAGGTTCAGTAATAACTTGATCTGAAGTTTCATGATCATTATCATTAACTTCCCTACTAATTGGTGTAGGTGTCGCAGAAACTGGTTTCTGTGATGATCTACTTTCCAATAAGGGAGCAGGTACAGTTACCTCATCAAGTTCTACTTTCCTCTCACTCACTTCTTTCGAGAGAAACTCCTTCTCTAGAAAGGATCCATTCTTAGCAACGAATGTCTTGCCTTCGGATCTGTGATAGAAGGTGTACCCAACAGTCTCCTTTGGGTATCCTATGAAGACACATTTCTCTGATTTAGGTTCGAGCTTATCAGGTTGAAGTTTCTTCACATAAGCATCGCAACCCCAAACTTTAAGATACGACAACTTTGGTTTCTTGCCAAACCATAGTTCATAAGGTGTCGTTTCAACGGATTTTGATGGTGCCCTATTTAGAGTGAATGCAACCGTCTCTAAAGCATAACCCCAAAACGATAGCGGTAAATCAGTAAGAGACATCATAGATCGCACCATATCTAGTAAAGTACGATTACGACGTTTGGACACACCATTACGCTGTGGTGTTCCGGGTGGTGTGAGTTGCGAAACTATTCTGCATTGTTTCAAATGTAGGCCAAACTCGTAACTCAAATATTCTCCTCCACGATCTGATCATAGAAACTTTATTTTCTTGTTACGATGATTTTCAACTTTGCTCTGAAATTCTTTGAACTTTTCAAATGTTTCAGACTTATGTTTCATTAAGTAGATATACCCATATCTGCTCAAATCATCTGTGAGGGTGAGAAAATAACGATATCCGCCACGAGCCTCAATATTCATCGGACCACATACATCTGTATGTATGATTTCCAATAAATCTGTTGCTCTCTCCATAGTTCCGTAGAACGGTGTTTTAGTCATCTTGCCCATGAGGCACGGTTCGCAAGTACCAAGTGATTCATAATCAAGTGATTCCAAAAGTCCATCACTATGGAGTTTCTTCATGCGCTTTACACCGATATGACCTAAACGGCAGTGCCACAAATAAGTTGCACTGTCATTATCAACTCTGCATCTTGTGGCTTCGACATTATGAATATGTGTGTCACTACTATCGAGATTCATTAAAAATAGACCACTCTTCAAGGGTGCATGACCATAAAAGATATTATTCATATAAATAGAACAACCATTATTCTCTGATTTAAATGAATAACCGTCTCGCATCAAACAAGATCCAGATATAATGTTCATGCTCAACGCTGGCACCAAATAACAATTATTTAGGTCTAATACTAATCCCGAAGGTAGATGTAGAGGTAGCGTGCCGACGGCGATCACATCGACTTCGGAACCATTTCCCACGCGCATCGTCACCTCGTCCTTAGCCAATCTTCGCTTAATCCGTAGCCCCTGTTTCGAGTTGCAAATATTAGCAATAGAACCAGTATCAAATACCCAGGTGCTACTGCGAGCATTAGTAAGGTACACATCAATAACATGTATATCACATATAACTTTGTTAACCTTGCCATCCTTCTTATCCGCCAAATACTTGGGGCAGTTCCGCTTCCAGTGACCAGTCTGCTTGCAGTAGAAGCACTCAGTTTTAGGCTTAGGTCCAGACTTGGGTTTCTTCTCCTGAACAGCAACTTGCTTGCTATTCTTCTTGAAGTTCCCCTTCTTCTTCCCTTTGCCCTTTTTCTTGAAACTAGTGGTCTTATTGACCATCAACACTTGATGCTCCTTTTTGATTTCTACCTCCGCTGCCTTTAGCATTGCGAAGAGCTCGGGAATTGTCTTATTCATCCCTTGCATGTTATAGTTCATCACGAAGCTCTTGTAGCTTGGTGGCAGTGATTGAAGAATTCTGTCAATGACGCTATCATCCGGAAGATTAACTCCCAGTTGAATCAAGTGATTATTATACCCAGACATTTTGAGTATATGCTCACTGACAGAACTATTCTCTTCCATCTTGCAGCTATAGAACTTATTGGAGACTTCATATCTCTCAATCCGGGCATTTGCTTGAAATATTAACTTCAACTCCTAGAACATCTCATATGCTCCATGACGTTCAAAACGTCGTTGAAGACCCGGTTCTAAGCCGTAAAGCATGGCACACTGAACTATCGAGTAGTCATCAGCTTTGCTCTGCCAGGCGTTCATAACTTCTGGCGTTGCTCTTGCAGCAGGCCTGGCACCCAGCGGTGCTTCCAGGACGTAATTCTTCTATGCAGCAATGAGGATAATCCTCAAGTTACGGACCCAGTCCGTGTAATTGCTACCATCATCTTTCAACTTTGCTTTCTCAAGGAATGCATTAAAATTCAACGGAACAACAGCACGGGCCATTTATCTACAATTAACATAGACAAGCAAGATACTATCAGGTACTAAGTTCATGATAAATTCAAGTTCAATTAATCATATTACTTAAGAACTCCCACTTAGATAGACATCCCTCTAATCATCTAAGTGATTACGTGATCCAAATCAACTAAACCATGTCCGATCATCACGTGAGATGGAGTAGTTTCAATGGTGAACATCACTATGTTTGATCATATCTACTATATGATTCACGCTCGACCTTTCGGTCTCCGTGTTCTGAGGCCATATCTGCATATGCTAGGCTCGTCAAGTTTAACCTGAGTATTCCGCGTGTGCAACTATTTTGCACCCGTTGTATTTGAACGTAGAGCCTTTCACACCCGATCATCGCGTGGTGTCTCAGCACGAAGAACTTTCGCAATGGTGCATACTCAGGGAGAACACTTTTATCTTGAAATTTTTAGTGAGAGATCATCTTATAATGCTACCGTCAATCAAAGCAAGATAAGATGCATAAAAGATAAACATCACATGCAATCAATATAAGTGATATGATATGGCCATCATCATCTTGTGCTTGTGATCTCCATCTCCGAAGCACCGTCATGATCACCATTGTCACCGGCGCGACACCTTGATCTCCATCGTAGCATCGTTGTTGTCTCGCCAACTTTTGCTTTTACGACTATCGCTACCGCTTAGTGATAAAGTAAAACAATTACATGGCGATTGCATTGCATACAATAAAGCGACAACCATATGGCTCCTGCCAGTTGCCGATAACTCGGTTACCAAACATGATCATCTCATACAATAAAATATAGCATCATGTCTTGACCATATCACATCACAACATGCCCTGCAAAAACAAGCTAGACGTCCTCTACTTTGTTGTTGCAAGTTTTACGTGGCTGCTACGGGCTTAGCAAGAACCGTTCTTACCTACGCATCAAAACCACAACGATAGTTTGTCAAGTTGGTGCTGTTTTAACCTTCGCAAGGACCGGGCGTAGCCACACTCGATTCAGCTAAAGTGAGAGAGACAGACACCCGCCAGTCACCTTTAAGCAACGAGTGCTTGCAACGGTGAAACCAGTCTCGCGTAAGCGTACGCGTAATGTCGGTCCGGGCCGCTTCATCTCACAATACCGCTGAACCAAAGTATGACACGCTGGTAAGCAGTATGACTTATATCGCCCACAACTCACTTGTGTTCTACTCGTGCATAACATCAACGCATAAAACCAGGCTCGGATGCCACTGTTGGGGAACGTAGTAATTTCAAAAAAAATCCTACGCACACGCAAGATCATGGTGATGCATAGCAATGAGAGGGGAGAGTGTTGTCCATGTACCCTTGTAGACCGAAAGCAGAAGCGTTAACACAACGCGGTTGATGTAGTCGTACGTCTAAACGATCCGACCGATCAAGTACCGAATGCACGGCACCTCCGAGTTCAGCACACGTTCAGCTCGATGACGTCCCTCGAACTCCGATCCAGCCGAGTGTTGAGGGAGTGTTTCGTTAGCACGACGGCGTGGTGACGATGATGATGTTCTACCGACGCAGGGCTTCGCCTAAGCTCCGCTACGATATTATCGAGGTGTAATATGGTGGAGGGGGGCACCGCACACGGCTAAAAGATCGTTCATCAATTGTGTGTTGAGAGGTGCCCCCCTGCCCCCGTATATAAAGGAGCAAGGGGGAGGCCACCGGCCTAGGAGGTGTGGCGTGCCCGGAGGAGTCCTACTCCTACCGGGAGTAGGACTCCCCACCTTTCCATGTTGGACTAGGAGAGGAAGGGGGAAGAGGTGGAGGGGAGGATGGAAGGGGGGGCGCCGCCCCCCTCTCCTTGTCCTATTCGGAATGGGGGGGAAGGGGGCGCGGCCCTGCCCTAGCCTCCTCTCCTCTCTTCCACCTAGGCCCACTAAGGCCCATTAAGTTACCGGGGGGTTCCGGTAACCTCCCGGTACTCCGGAAAAATCCCGATTTCACCCGGAACACTTCCGATGTCGAAACATAGGCTTCCAATATATCAATCATTATGTCTCGACCATTTCGAGACTCCTCGTCATGTCCGTGATCACATCCGGGACTTCGAACAACCTTCGGTACATCAAAACATATAAACTCATAATATAACTGTCATCGTAACGTTAAGCGTGCGGACCCTACGGGTTCGAGAACTATGTAGACATGACCGAGACACCTCTTCGGTCAATAACCAATAGCGGAACCTGGATGCTCATATTAGTTCCCACATATTCTACGAAGATCTTTATCGGTCAGACCGCATAACAACATACGTTGTTCCCTTTGTCATCGGTATGTTACTTGCCCGAGATTCGATCATCGGTATCTCGATACCTAGTTCAATCTCGTTACCGGCAAGTCTCTTTACTCATTCCGTAATACATCATCCCGCAGCCAACTCATTAGTCACAATGCTTGCAAGGCTTATAGTGATGTGTATTACTGAGTGGGCCCGGAGATACCTCTCCGACAATCGGAGTGACAAATCCTAATCTTGAAATACGCCAACCCAACAAGTACCTTTGGAGACACCTGTAGAGCACCTTTATAATCACCCAGTTACGTTGTGACGTTTGGTAGCACACAAAGTGTTCCTCCGGTAAACGGGAGTTGCATAATCTCATAGTCATAGGAACATGTATAAGTCATGAAGAAAGCAATAACAACATACTAAACGATCGAGTGCTAAGCTAACGGAGTGGGTCAAGTCAATCACATCATTCTCCTAATGATGTGATCCCGTTAATCAAATGACAACTCATGTCTATGGCTAGGAAACATAACCATCTTTGATCAACGAGCTAGTCAATTAGAGGCATACTAGTGACACTCTGTTTGTCTATGTATTCACACATGTATTATGTTTCCGGTTAATACAATTCTAGCATGAATAATAAACATTTATCATGATATAAGGAAATAAATAATAACTTTATTATTGCCTCTAGGGCATATTTCCTTCATATTTTCTGGTGCAACAGCAAGCGCTGGAGGATTTAAGCGCCAAACAAGAGAAAGTTAATAAGCTTGCTAAGAATCTTGCCAGCATTATGGGTACCCAGGATATTGTTTCTTGAGATCTTCTGAAGTGGTTTCAGTTCTGGATTTGTTTTGCTGCGGCGTTTATTTGAACTGGTCGCCAAATTTGACAACCAGTGTATATGATATGCTGCTTTGTTCCCTATATTTGCACTGGTGGCGAACTTTGATGCCCAGTGGATGTAATATGTGTAATAGCCGTGATAGCCTAGCGTTAGTTGCTTGCTTATTTATTTCCTTGTTGGCTTGTTTATTATTTGCTTGTAGTCATTGCAGTTCTTTTTCCGCGGTTAGCTAGTGGCTGCAATAACCTATTTTTTAAAACTAGGCCACAATAACCATGGGCTAATATTTACTGTAGTGACACTGGGCCTCCTACTGGCCGTAGAAATAGTGGGCCTTCTACGGGCCATGGAAATAATGGGCCTTCTACGGGTCGTAGAAACAATGGGCCTTCTGCGGGCCGTATCATCAATGGGCCTTATACGGGTCGTATGATCGATTGGCCAAACATGGGCCAAACAGACCGCATTATGGCCGTAAACGGGCTAGAGTTGGAATCGTCCGTTCACGGGCCAACCATAACGGGCCATCGTTAATAGCCCGTATTTGATGACGCTATGAAAACGGCCCAACGTATTAACGGACCACAAACGGGCCGACTGTAACCACGGGCTGAATTTGGCCCACAAGCAGAAAATTACAGTAACGGGCCGTAAGTAAACGAATGCTGGAAATGAGCCCAAGAATAAATGGGCTCTGAGAAGGCCGAAAGATAACATGGGCTGGAAACGGCCCAACGGAATAACAGGCCGTTAATGGGTATAAAGTGATACACTGTTCATTACGGGCTAGTTTCACCACGGGCCGTTAATGGGTGTAAAGTGATACACTGTTCATTACGGGCCAGTTTCACCACGGGCCGTTAATAGGCCAAGAGTTACATAGGGCCTCATATGGGCCGAAAGACGTCATGGGCCATACATGGGCCAGAAGTGAAAACAGGCTGGAATCATATTGGATGGCCCAGATGACGCTACTGGGCCTAATTCGGATAGGGCGTAACGGGCCTTGGGTTAGCGGGCTGTAAATGGGCTATATGCGAACAGGCCGTTAACAGGCTTTCCATGGGCCGGCCCGCCACCTTTTGACCAAGTCAAACGGGCTGGCCTTTTCACAGGAATGGGCCTCTGTTGGGCCGTGCCACGTGTCGACGTATCATAGGCGCCTTCTGTCCAATGAGTGGATGACATCTGTCCCAACGATGAGCCGACACGTGTTTCCTCCAGCCAATGATGATTTTACACGTGGAATATCCCCATTGGTCGGGGCTATTAACGGGTTATCGGATCCAAAACCTGACTTGATAGCTTAACGGCGTTCCGTTACGGTGGATGCCACGTGTCGGTCACCCTTGACGAAAGCACTTCTGTGACGCGCGATTTATTGTCATGGAAGTGGACACTTCCGTGATGATAATTTTGGTAATGTCATGGAACACTTCTATGACAGCACAGGTATGACTATCTTGATTCTGTCATAAATTTGTCATGGATGTACATGCATGACAAAAAACGCGACCTACTGTGACAAACATGTATCATCACGGAAGTGTATTTTTTTGTAGTGCATGCTATACTACCGAGCCGTGATCACTCGGGAGGTGATCACGGGTTTATACTTACATACATACTATATGATACATGTGGTGACTAAAGTCGGGTCGGCTCGTAGAGTACCCGCAAGTGATTCCGATGTGGGGGCTAAAAGGACAGGTGGTTCCATCCCGGTAGTGTTGGGCCTGGGTTCCTGACGGCCCCCGACTGTTACTTTATGGCGGAGGGACATGGCAGGTTGAGACCACCTAGGTGAGAGGTGGGCCTGGCCCTGGTCGGCATCCGCGGTTACTTCAAAATAACACGCTTAATGAGATCTTGGTATTTGATCTGAGTCTGGCCACTGGCCTATACGCACTAACCAACTACACGGGAACAGTTATGGGCACTCGACGTCGTGGTATCAGCCGAAGCCTTCATGACGTCAGCGACTGAGCGGCGCGCGCCGGGTTGGACTGGAAATCCTGCTCTTGTATAAGGGAGGCTAGGTTTGCTCACCGGCCGCGTACGCAACGTGCAGGTGTGCAATGGGCGATGGGCCCAGACCCCTGCGCACATAGGATTTAGACCGGCGTGCTGACCTCTCTGTTGTGCCTAGGTGGGGCTGCGACGTGTTGATCTTCTGAGGCCGGGCATGAACCAGGAAAGTGTGTCCGGCCAGAGGGATCGAGCTTGTTGGGTAATGTGGTGCACCCTGCAGGGAAGTTTATCTATTCGAATAGCCGTGATCCTCGGTAAAAGGACGACCCGGAGTTGTACCTCGACCTTATGACAACTAGAACCGGATACTTAATAAAACACACCCTTTCAAGTGCCAGAAACAACCCGGTGATCGCTCTCTCACAGGACGACGAGGAGAGGATCGCCGGGTAGGATTATGCTATGCGACGATACTTGGTGAACTTACCATCCACTCTCTTCTATATGCTGCAAGATGGAGGCTGCCAGAAGCATAGTCTTCGACGGGACTAGCTATCCCCCTCTTATTCTGGCATTCTACAGTTCAGTCCACCGATATTGCCCCTTTACACAGATACCCATGCATATGTAGTGTAGATCCTTGCATGCGAGTACTTTGGATGAGTACTCATGGTTGCTTTGCTCCCTCTTTCCCCCTTTTCCTCTTCTTCTCGGACGTCGCAACCAGATGTTGGAGTCCAGGAGCCAGACGCCGCCTTCAACGACTCCTACTACACCGAGGGAACCTACTACTACGTGCAAGTCGCCGATGATGACCAGGAGCAGTTTAGGAGGATCCCAGGCAGGAGGCAAGCGCCACTTTCGATCTGTATCCCAGTTTGTGCTAGCCATCTTATGGCAACTTGTTTAACTTATGTCTGTACTCAGATATTGTTGCTTCCGCTGACTTGTCTATGATCAAGCACTTGTATTCGAGCCCTCGAGGCCCCTGGCTTGTATTCTGATGCTTGTATGACTTATTTTACTTTTATAGTTGTGTTGTGATATCTTCCCGTGAGTCCCTGATCTTGATCATACATGTTTGCGTGTATGATCAGTGTACGGTAAAATCGGGGGCGTCCTAAGTTGGTATCAGAGCCAACTGCCTGTAGGAATCCCCTTTTCCAACTCCTTGGCCGAAGTTGAGTCTAGTCATTGCTAAACTTTTACTAACATGGCTGTGTGGCTTACGGGCCCATGTCACCATTGGGTGGTATTGGATCTTTTATTCCTCGACTATACTCTGGGACTCTTATCTCTCTTCTACTCAGGTTAAATGGTTTTACTAACTCTAACTCTAGGTTCTCGTAACTAATTCCTCCCGGAGATCCATTCGATAGAGATGATCGCTTGATGCACTAGAAGATTCCGAAGTTACTCGATGTTCCCTCGATACTTTGTGCCATCGCTTTTGCAATTCCATTCCATCGATAAACCCCAATGGATAACCAAGTACACCTACAATTCATACAATCATTCCCCGTTGATCTTGTTATTACAAGATACCCCAAAATTCTCTCCATTGTTCCAAGAATACTTTGTGCCTACTGCCCTGCAGTTCTTTGCCACCTAAATACCCCTACGGATAATTTTTCGCCCTTATCGAGTATCCGTTCATTCCCAGTTGATTCATGTATTTCACAACAGTCTTCGAAATACCATTTGATCTTCCGAAAATCCTGAGCAACCTATTGCTCTTGAAATTCTTGCTTGCTTGCATTATGGTTAATCCCATAAGTCTTGTAATCTTATTGGCATCCCTTGTCATTATCATTTTGAGTCTGTTGATTCAATATGTTGCGAATGCTCGCAATCCTCAGTCAAATCCTAGAATTCATCCTTCTGGCTCAGACGTAATTTGGATATGAGCTGGTTCTTGACCAATCAACAGTGCTTCTAAGTCTATTGAACTTATTCATTTTCAATCAGAACGTTTGCTTTTGATCCCTTGATTTGGAAATCATAAATTCCTTTGCAAGTGAGCTTTGAATTAGTCAGTTGTTCTATAATCAGATCTCCTTGCATTCTTTCTTCCTCTCGTTGTGTGACGATGCTCACATCAGCTCTGTTATGAACCATCAAGTCCTTTGTTGAATTATCATCTGACAGTGTCCTTCGTATACAAAAACCTCGAGGAGTTCTTTTCGGGATACATAATACCATGGGTAATCCTGTTCTCTGATTTGGCCAACCATGCTCTAATTCCGAGCTGGTGTTATTTACTGCAAAGTTTGTGGTATATGTTCCTAAGATGCCCTGATGGGTTGAACCAATGCCTTCCCTAATCTGTGTGAACCCGAAAGATTTCACGGGTCATACTTATCTGGTATTGCACCAGGTAAAACTTTCAACAACTAATGTCATTTTCAAAATACGAGAGGTGAATGGAAGGTTATGCATTGAGCGAGTGGGAGTCGACCTTGAACCTTTGTGTTCATGCCCATGGACATGATGTAGGACCTATCATGGAAGCTTCTTGTAATAATAGCTATTTCCTTGATATAATATCCTTTGGTATCGGCGAATTGATCCTTTGCAATCGTGGTTCTGACCATTTGTTCTTCTTTGATCCCATTTCTCGGGCAAGTTTAAGCACTTGTCTTCTACGGAGAAATACCCCAGTCCAACCTCTACTTTGATCTGTCATCGAGTATTACCCCCTGGTATCTCGAGATTATCAGGAGCAACATAACTTCTTATGAGTTCATCAAGTACTACATTCTCACCGATTCCAATTTTTCCCGGGTCCTGATTGGTTAGCCACTCGAGTACACCGATAACTGAATCGTGTCCGTTCTACGATTCAACCATTCTTAGCAATCTTCCTTGCTTATGAATTTGTACCCGATCACTTCATTCCTAGCCTGATTGACTATATCATTATTGTGTTAATTTTTAACTGTGCTACCTGGTCCTTCTTCACGGAGCACAAATTTCAGCGACGAGCTAACCCTACGCCGGTCTTCCTCGTCATATCATTTCTCCTTGACAGCAAGCTTGATTTCGAGTATGTGTCTAATCCTTGGTTCCAATAACCTTTCGCTTCATCATTCCTTTGACTTGATGTCATCGCTGATCGATTACACCTGCATGAAATCTCTCGACAATTGTGTCGTGATCATCATCAACATTATGAACTCTTCCAGGATATCAATCAAATTCATGATGGGAAATACCATCCTTGCCCATCGATGATTGTGTTATCATCGACAACATTCTTGCCTTCCCCCAACACAAACTTGTTCATGTTATGGATGCAACTTGCTATCTAGCTTGTATGATGTTCTACCTTGAAGTATTAATGTCTTTTATGACAAGGATGTTGTGTGGATTTCTCCACCTCTTAAGAATTCTTGGTATAGTGATACTTCTCACCATCACCATTCTTTCTTGGTCCTCGTGTTGATTCTAATCGGGGTACCAACAAGTGAATGGTGCTGTTTGGATTCTACCCTTCTAGCAATCCTATTGCTCTAAGTTTAATGGCCGGCCGTTCATTCTTAGACTATTGACTATTGAATCACCATTCTGACATTGGTCATGCAACCCAACCCATATTTCGAGCGCACCTTTCAACCAATGTTTAATTGTGTATGTTTTCCTCGAGCATACTTCATTATATCATTTGATCTGACAAATGTTATCTCCTTATCCACATAATTGTGGAGATCCATCTTTTTGGATATCTCGTTGAATTATTGCTGAGTCCATCGGCCACCTCCTCATCCTCTCGTTGGCTTAATGATGAACCCTTGTTCGAAACTCGCTTCCATAGTTCATTTCTTGAGAATCATATAATGTCATCTCGTCAATTGTGTTGCACCACTTCTTCTTAGGCATCCTGAGTCTGAGGTATCCTAACACCAATCGGATCGGAACCTCGGTCAGATATGATGGTTGGAACATATTTCCAATGGTTATAACATTGGTCTTTACATGACTCGGTAAGGTGATGTGATGCCTAGCACACCTGACCGGAAGACCTATTGTTATAGTTTCCTTTTTAGCAAGGATATCCATTCTTCCATGAGGAAATTGTAAAACTTATTCTTCAAGTTGTTCCTGATGGATCCTTCGTGTATCCGAAGTCTGACCTTTGCTTGAAGACCATGTCAATGCTACCTTGAAGCATGTCTGTGGTACTCCAAATTTCAATAAGAACATTTGAAGCACAATGCTAAATTTTCTTTATCAATTATCCAAACACTGTTGTATGGGTAATGGCATGAAATTTCTCTCCCCTTTCCTAAAGAGTTTTCTACGTTATATCCCGTCATGGATATCATGCCCTGCTTGCCCTTGGGAAGAATATTCCCTTCAAATATGTGTTTAAACACATTTTCCATTCCATTGTTCGGTTTAATCTGATAATTATTTTCCTTTCCATTGGTTGGTTTAACGTTTCTTGTGATCTATATGATCTAAGCAGTAATATTCTACTGCTTATGTAAACACCTCGGTGTACAATTCTATCAGCAAGACCCTGTTACTGTTGTTGATGACATTCCGGTAGCCACCGATGGACGAGAACTTTGCCTATTGGTCCGCCTCGTTCAACGAGCAGGAAAATGGTTCTCTTCGTCCCTCGCCCTTGGTACCGATGTTGTTGCCGACATAATTGACAGGCTACCCTCTGACCTGCCTTGCTATCATGACCATGCAAGATGTCACCGCTCCTCCTACTTTTAACCCACATGGTGGGCCCATAACCCACAGTCCCACAGGATCGGAACCAGACTCTCATGTACACCCATGTTTCTAAAGTGAATCCTCACGCTTGGCTTCGTATGTAGATCATGAGCCACCTTCCGTAAGATCATCAATTCTGGTATCAGACACAATACTTATTCCCATTGCTCTAAAACCCTTTCACCTTCTGATTAGGCATCGAACGATTGCCTGGCCGCTTGATACTCCTTATTGTACCATCTTAATTTGCTCTCGATGTGTTTCATTTGTTCAACTCGAGAGATAGTCATGTGTTCATTCATGGGATAACCCCAGATGATTACCCCTTATAGCATCCTATCGTTATCAACCTGCCCCATACCTATTCGTAAGTACGATGGAGTTCACGAAGAATGGCTGATGACTTCATCCTGATGACCTGAAGCAGAGGAATGAAGACACCAACGGAAGCGGTCAACTTCATCCTGATTTTAGAATTTCGTAACCGGACCTTTCGCCCTTACTCCACCTCTTAAATCTCGGGACGAGATTTCCTGTAGTGGAGGAGAATTGGGACGCCCGGACAATTAAGCTAGAGTAATTCTCTGCTAGTGATGCCATGTCATATTGATTACTGTTGCTAATCTCGGGTTAGTTCGAAACCGATTCGAATTCAAATTCAAAATCAAGCAAATAATAAAAGTTTTCAAACATTAAAACTAAAATGTTTGGAATGTGACATAATTAAATACACTAAATTAGGTACAACTTTTGTATTTTTCCAAAACTAAAATATTTAGGAAATGAGAGAAAACAGTACAGGAAATATAAATAAAAAGGAAAAGACAAACAAAAAACAAAAAGAAAGGAAAAGGAAAATCTCTGGCCACCTGGGCCAAACGGCCCAGCCGGCCCGGCCCCCATGCTGCCCTTCCCTGTTCCCCCGACCAGGGTCGGAACAGGGGCACGTTCCCGCCCGACAACCTCACTGGCGCCGACCTCAGCCAAGATAGCTTGCCGGCGGATGCGGACCGCGGGGTGCTTGAAGAGCTTGTCGCGCCCATCGTCAGCCTGGTTGACCAAATCAAGAGGGTGGAAGGCCAGCACCGGGACTAGGCGCTCCGCTTTTGCTTTCCGCCATGGATCCGTGCCCAAAACAATCCCACTTAAGTTAGAACTGCGGCAACTATTAATGTAATATAACCTGCTATGTTTTGGATTGAATGCATGGTATCTTCCTTGTTTGATCCCTCTTTGTATGGTACACACCCTACGCGTTATTGGGAAAGGCTTGCCGGTGCGCGCACCCTGGCCGCGAGCGCTTTGAGGACGGATCCTTAGCAGCCTGCTAGGGGTGCCGCTGCTGGCAAGGCACCTTGCCGTTCTCAGTGCAGCCACTTGAGCCGTTGCGCAGACTCGAAACGGAGCAAGGGCGCAACCAATCCCGACAAAGTTCCTTCGCGTGCAGATTTTCCTATACAAGAACCGAGACCATTCGAGGAAAATAACCAACCTTACATTAAAAGAAATTTACTTGAGGTTTCATGACATAGCTTTTCGCTGCCGTGTTCTTTTCCTCAAGACACCACTTCAAACGCTGCCTGTTGGTGCCCACACCCCTATCCCCCCGCAAACTTGTATGCGAGGGGACCTTCTGTCCTTTGGGAAAAAGAAAGAAGAAAAATAGGAACATGGGACCTTGGCGGTTCATTAGTGCTTGCCGGCCCTGCGCATCTCGTGAACGATGCTGAGGGCTCTTCCCGCGGCGGCGCCCGGGGTCACCAACATCACGGTGCTGCTTGTCGCCCACGACCTGGGAGGACCGCGGCGCGGGCGCCGGCGGGGGTGTCTTGGAGGTCGCCGTGCCGCCCATAGGCAGCACGGCTCCACCCTTGGACCCAGTGGCGTGCGGCTCGTCGTCTTGGGCACGAACGATGCTGCTCGCCTGGCTTCGGTTGCCAGAATGTTGTGGATGCCCGTGAGCCACACCTCCGCCAGTATCCGCGACTACCCTGTCGCCCGTCCGTGCTGGCACGAGCGGATCGGCTCCAGACGAACCGATCGTCGTGATCCCCTTGTTCTTGGGAGCCATGGTGATCAAGGAAATGACGTGCTAACCGCTAGATCAGGTTTCCAGAACTCCTTCTTCCCCTACCTGGTGCGCCAAAGGTGTCGGTGGAAACGACACCTACGGGATCACGTGGATCCCTTCTACGGTTTGGCAGGGAAGAGGGGTGTGCAAAGAGCAGGTCTAATAATCAACACGATGGGTTTTTACCCAGGTTCGGGTCGCTCAGCAGCGTAAAACCCTAGTCCTACTTGAGTGTATATTCTGTGTTCTTGAGCTTCGGCTAGCTGCTATGCATGCAAGCTGGGCCGAGAGGTTCAAAAGTCCGAATCCTTCCCCAGTACGCCTTGGGCCTCCTTTTATATGTCCAAGGGGTCACCATAGCGGCATACATGAGGTGGAAAGTAGCTACAGCGCATATGCTTATCACTGACATCCTAGGACAAACACATTAAATGCGCTGGTTACGTGTCCACTAGCTTTATCGGAGACGGAAATAGAGCCCGTCCCGTCCGCCGCCGCCTCTCCCCGTCTTGACACGCATCCAGGCTGACGAGGCACGCAATGCCAGGCTGGCTGGCTAGCCGCTGCGCTGGAACGGTGGCAGGATCTTCACGAAGATCGGCATGCCACCACGCAGGTGCTTGCCAGGCTGGCAGGCCAGCCGCCATACTGGAGTGGTGGCAGGGTTGCGGAGTCTTGTCGCGGCCTTGCCGATGTCCCCGGCAAGGATCCTGCCGGGGCCCCACAAACGTCTTTGACAAGGATCTTGCTAGGAACTTCACCTTCTGGTCTTCACAAAGATCTGCATGCCACCACGCATGCGCCCCTGGGTCTTGGTCTTAGCGTTGTCGATGGTGTCAGAGCTCTCAATCTCAGGGGTGGTTGTTTTGTCAGCGCTCCGCAAGTCGTCCTGGCAAGGATCTTGCCGGGGTCTCGCAAGCCGTCCCGGCAAGGATCTTGCCGGGGGTCCAGCTCGTCCTCTGCTTTCTGGTCACTGGCTTGGTTGCTGCCTTGGTCGCCTTGTATTTTTCCCTGGCTTCCCCTTCCAAGCCCCGCCACGGGTGCAGCTGCAACTGCCCGTGCACAAGTAAGGGGTACCAAAGGGCCCAACCTTTAGTACACCGAAACAGACAATAAGCAAACCATAAACATATTACAAACCCTACAGCGGGGATCCCTCACGCTTGCGCGACACGGAGAGCACCATAGGATAGCACCAATAATAAAACATGCAACTCAAACCAATCACGATCATCAATCAACCCATAGGACAAAATGGATTGATGCGGCTTGAAGCTACGTCGGTATTTACTCAGAGAGGAAGGGATGATGCAGCACAGCAGCGGTAGGTATTTCCCTCAGTGATGAAACCAAGGTTATCAAACCAGTAGGAGAACCAAGCAACACAACATAAACAACACCTGCACACAAATAACAACTACTGACAACCCGACGTGTAAAAGGGGTTGTCAATCCCTTTCGGGTAGCGGCACCCAAAGATAGGCAAACAGACGTGAGGAAATTGTAGTAGAATGATAGATCGAACGCCGAATAAAATAAATGAGAATAAATAGCAGCAAGGTATTTTTGTATTTTTGGTTTAGTAGATCTGAAAAATAAAAGCAAAGGAAAATAGATCACAAAGGAAAATAATATGAGAAAGAGACCCGGGGGCCGTATGTTTCACTAGTGGCTTCTCTCGAGAAAAATAGCGAACGGTGGGTAAACAAATTACTGTTCGGCAATTGATAGAACTTCAAATAACCATGACGATATCCAGGCAATGATCATTATATAGGCATCATGTCCAAGATTAGTAGACCGACTCCTGCCTGCATCTACTACTATTACTCCACACATCGACCGCTATCCAACATGCATCTAGTGTATTAAGTTCATGGAGAAATGGATAATGCAATAAGAACGATGACATGATGTAGACAAGATCTATTTATGTAGAAATAGACCCCATCGTTTTATCCTTAGTACCAGCGATACATACGTGTCGGTTCCCCTTCTGTCACTGGGATCAAGCACCCTAAGATCGAACCCACTACAAAGCACCTCTTCCTATTGAAGATAAATAGATCAAGTTGGCCAAACAAAACCCAAATATCGGAGAAGAAATACGAGTCTATAAGCAATCATGCATATAAGAGATCAAAGAAACTCAAATAACTTTCATGGATATAAAAAGGTATAACTCATCATAAACTCAAAGTTCATCAGATCCCAACAAGCACACTACAAAAAAGAGTTACATCATATGGATCTCCAAGAGATCATTGTATTGATAATCAAGAGAGAGAGAGAGAGAGGAAGCCATCTGGCTACTAACTGTGGACCCAAAGGTCTACAAAGAACTACTCACGCATCATCGGAGAGGCACCAATGGAAGTGGTGAACCCCTCTGTGATGGTGTCCAGATTGGATCTGGTGGTCCTGGACTTTGCGGCTGCTGGATTTGATTTTCGTCGACTCCCCTAGGGTTTCTGGAATATTGGGGTATTTATAGAGCAAAGAGGCGGTTCGGGGGGCACCCGAGGTGGGCACAACCCACCAGGGCGCGCCTGGGCCTCCTAGCGTGCCTGGTGGGTTGTGCTCCCATCGGAGCACCCCCCATGTGTTGCCTTGGCCCATTGGGTGTCTTCTGGTCCATAAAAAATCTCCGTGAAGTTTGTTGCATTTGGACTCCGTTTGGTATTGATTTCCTGCGATGTAAAAAACATGCAGAAAACAGTAACTGGCACTTGGCACTATGTTAATAGGTTAGTACCAAAAATGATATAAAATGACTATAAATGATTATAAAACATCCAAGATTGATAATATAACAACATGGAACAATCAAAAATTATAGACTCGTTGGAGACGTATCAGCATCCCCAAGCTTAACTCCTGCTCGTCCTCGAGTAGGTAAGTGATAAAAACATAATTTTTGACGTGGAATGCTGCCTAACATGTCATATCATATTCTTTTCTTTATAGCATGGACATTTGGACTTTTATATGATTCAAAGCAATAGTCTAGTTTGGCATGATGACTTAAATACTCAAGCATATCAACAAGCAACTATGTCTTTCAAAATATCAACGCTAAAATAAGTTATCCCTAGCCCATCATGCTCAATCATTCATCCATTCATGAAAAACACTCGCATATTAGCTACACCCAATACTCAAGTATGATCATATTGCCTCCTAGTTGGTGCTTTTATAAGAGAATATGGAGACTCAAATTCAAAATAAAAATTGCACAAAGTAAAAGAAAGGCCCTTCGCAGTGGGAAGTAGGGATTTGTAGAGGTGCCAGAGCTCAAAGCGAAAAACTTAGAGACAAAAACATTTTGGCGGTGTGCCTTTCCCACCAACGAAAACAACTTAGAGTTCCCAACACTTTCCATGCTAGATATATCATAGGCGGCTCCCAAACAGAAAATAAAGTTTATTCCTTTTTCCACCATACTTTCACTTTCCATCGCTAGCCGTATCTACGGTTGCCTTTCATACAAACACTTTCCAAGGAATTTATTATTTGACAACATAAAGTAAATTCATTTTTCATTTCGAGACTGGGCATCCCTAATACCTTTGCCTTACTCTCGTGCAATGACAAGTGAATAAACACTCATCGTGAGAATAACACATCTAGCATGGAAAATATTAGCCACCCCTCACCGCTCCGCGAGCAGTACAAACACACAAAAGAGAAGTTTATTTTGAAAATTAGAGATGGCACATATAAATTTGCTTAGAACGGCAAAAGAATACCGCATATAGGTAGATATAGTGGACTCATGTGGCAAAACTGGTTTAAAGGTTTTTGGATGCACAAGTAGAGATCATACTTAGTGCAAAATGAAAGCTAGCAAAAGATTGGGAAGCGATCAACCAAGAAACGAATAATCTCATAAGCGGGCATTAAGCATAATTAACATCGAATAATGCACCACAAGTAGGATCTAATTTCATTGCATGACTATTTACTTTCGTGCATGCATAAGGAATCACAAACCTTAACACCAATATTCTTACTAAAGCATAATTACTCATCAACATGACTCACATATCACATCATCATATCTCAAAACTATTACAAGGAATCAAGTTTATTTTGTCCAATGATCTTCATGAAAGTTTTTATTATATCCTTCTTGGATATCTATCACTTTGGGACTAATTTTCATGTGTTGCTTTTGATAAGCTCATACAAATATAAGTGAAGATCATGAGCATAATTTTTCTTTCTCTTAAAATAATTAAAGTGAAGCAAGAGAGAGTTTCTTGAAAAATTTACTAACTCTCAAATAAATCTAAGTGAAGCAAGAGAGCATTTCTTCAAAAATAACTAAGCACACTATGCTAAAAGATATAAGTGAAGCACCAGAGCAAATCCATAGCTCATACAAATTTAAGTGAAGCATAGAGAGCAATTCTAACAAGTCATGGCATAATTTTGGCTCTCTCAAATAGGTGTGTCCAGCAAGGAATCAAGACTTAAAACACAAAATAAAACAAGCAAAGACTCATATCATACAAGACGCTCCAAGCAAAACTCATAGTATGTGACGAATAAAAATATAGCTTCGAGTAAAATACCGATGGTTGTTAGAAGAAAGAGGGTATGCCACTCGGGGCATCCCCAAGCTTAGTTGCTTGCTCTCTTTAGATAATAGCTTGGGATGCTAGGGAATCCCCAAGCTTAGGCTCTTCTTACTCCTTATTCCTTCATCCATCGTAAGATAACCCAAAACTTGAAAACTTCAATCACACAAAACTCAACAAAACCTTCGTGAGATCCGTTAGTATAAGAAAGCAAATCACTACTATAAGTACTGTATCAAACCAATTCATATTTTATTCTTGCATTATATCTACTTTATTCCAATTTTCTATGGCAAAAACTCATCAAAGAAAACCATAGAATCATCAAAACAAGCACACAATGCAAAGAAAACGGAATCTGTCAAAAACAGAACAGTGTGTAGGAATCTGACTATTTCGAATACTTCTCTAACTTCAAAAATTCTGAATTAGGACGACCTGAGAAATTTGTACATTAATCTTCTGCAAAAAGAATTGGTATTTTAGCATGCTCTGGTTAAAAATGAGAATTGTTTTCGTGAGTGCAAAAGTTTCTGTTTTTCAGCAAGATCAAACAACTATCACCCAAGAAGATCCTAAAGGCTTTGCTTGGCACAAACACTAACTAAAACACAAAAAACACAACCATAACAGTAGCATAATTGTGCAAACACTCAAGAACATAAAGCAAAAAGCAAAAGCAAATTTTATTCATTGGGTTGCCTCCCAACAAGCGTTATCGTTTTACACCCTTGGCTAGGCATAAAGCAAAGGATCTAAGTATTGTCATCTTTGGTTCGAGATCCATAGGATGCTCTCATGATTGATTCATAAGGTGGCCTAATTCTTGTTCTAGGGAAGTGTTCCATTCCCTTCCTTAGTGGAAATTAAAACTTAAGATTGCCTTCTTTCATATCAATCACGGCACCGATAGTGCGTAAAAACGGTCTACCAAGAATAATTGGACAAGACGGATTGCAATCAATATCAAGAACAATAAAATCTATGGGCACATAATTACTATTTGCAAGAATAATAACATCATTAATTCTTCCCATAGGCTTTTTAATAGTAGAATTCGCCAAGTGCAAATTTAAAGAGCATTCTTCAATATCGGTAAGACCAAGCACATCACATA
This sequence comes from Triticum aestivum, assembly GCF_018294505.1. NCBI lineage: Eukaryota > Viridiplantae > Streptophyta > Magnoliopsida > Poales > Poaceae > Triticum > Triticum aestivum. The sequence continues at coordinate 235,902,955 of NC_057814.1, read as the reverse complement.
AAGATTTAGGAATTGTAGAAACACTAGCACCCAAGTCACACAAAGAAAAACGATCATAATTTTTAATCTTGACTTTGATAGTAGGTTCCCATTCATCATGTAATTTTCTAGGAATTGAAACTTCTAATTCCAACTTTTCTTCAAAAGCTTTCATCATAGCATCAACAATATGTTTAGTAAAAGCTTTATTTTGTTCATAGGCATAGGGTGAATTTATCATGGATTGCAACAAACAAATACAATCAATCAAATAGAAACTATCATAATTCAAGTCTTTGTAATCCAAAAGAGTGGTTGCATCACTAGTTAAAGCCTTGACCTCTTCAAACCCACTTTTATCAATTTTCTCAACAAGATTTTCACCATCCAAATTATCGGGACACCCTCTAGCTAAAGTTGACTCTTCTCCAGTCCCTTTTTCATCAATCTTAACTTTACTAAACAAGGAATCAATAGAAGAAACACCGATCATTTTAAGATCTTCATCACTTTTATGAAAGCAATCACTAGAAAACGCTTCTTCTAGAAATTCTCTTCTAGCTCTAAGCATATCAGCTCTTTTCTTACTTTCATCCATAGGAACATAAAGAGCTTTAATTGATTCCTCAACTTTAGGCACAAAAAATTTCATTTTGAGATTTTCCACATCATGAGAAATTCTATCAACACTTCTAGACAAATCATCAATCTTATTCAACTTTTCTTCTATGGTAGTGTTGAAAACTTTTTGCATGTTGATAAATTCTTTAATATTATTCTCAAGATCATAGGTGTTCCTATTATTATTGTAAGATTGATTTCCATAGGAATTACCATAATTATTAGAGTAATTACTAGGAAAAGGCCTAGGATTAAATTTACCTCTATAAGCATTATTGCTGTAATTATTTCAAGAGATAAAATTCACATCTATGGCATCACTATTTTGCTCAATCAAAGTAGACAAAGACATATCATTGAAATCAATAGGAGCACTTTTACTAGCAACCAATTTCATAAGAGCATCAACTTTTTTACTCAAAGAAGAAATTTCTTCAACCGAATTAACTTTTTTACTAGTAGGAGCTCTTTCGGTATGCCATTGTGAATAATTTTCCATGATGTTATCAAGAAATTTGGTGGCTTCACCCAAAGTAATTTTGATAAACGTACCACCCGCGGCAGAATCTAAAAGATTACGAGAAACAAAATTCAACCCTGCATAAATATTTTGTATGATCATCCAAAGATTTAACCCATGAGTTGGGCAATTCCTTAGCATCATTTTCATCCTTTCCCAAGATTGTGCAACATGCTCATGTTCAAGTTGCTTGAAATTCATGATCTAGGTTCTAAGGGAAATAATTTTCGCGGGCGGAAAATACTTAGTGATAAAAGCATCTTTGCACTTATTCCAAGAATCGATACTATTGCGAGGCAAAGAAGAGAACCAAATTTTTGCAGAATCATGCAAAGAGAACGGAAATAATTTCATCTTCACAACATCATTGTCCACATCTTTTTTCTTTTGCATATCGCATAATTCCACGAAGGTATTAAGATGGGACGCGGCATCCTCATTAGGAGTACCAGTAAATCGATCTTTCATAACAAGATTCAGCAAAGCAGTATTTGAGAAATTGGAGTGCCAATATAATCATTGTTGTTGGTATTTGAGAAATCACACAACTTTGCATTCTCTTGAGTCATGATGGCTAGCAACAAGATTGCGCTCAAAAAACAGATCCGGCAAGAAAACGGCGAACAAAAAGAGGGCGAATAAAACGACAATTTTTTGTGAAGTGGGGGAGAGGAAAACGAGAGGCAAATGGCAAATAATGTAAATTGCAAGGAGATGAGATTTGTGATTAGGAACCTGGTATATGTTGAAGATCCTCCTCGGCAACGGCGCTACAAATTCCTTTTGATGCGGCTTGAAGCTACGTCGATATTTCCCCAAAGAGGAAGGGATGATGTAGCACAACAGCGGTAGGTATTTCCCCCAGTGATGAAACCAAGGTTATCGAACTAGTAGGAGAACCAAGCAACACAACGTAAACAACACCTGCACACAAATAACAACTACTCGCAACCCGACGTGTAAAAGGGTTGTCAATCCCTTTTGGGTAACGGCGCACAAAGATAGGCAAACGGATGTGAGGAAATTGTAGTAGATTGATAGATCGAACGCCAAATAAAATAAATGAGAATAAATTGCTGCAAGGTATTTTTGTATTTTTGGTTTAGTAGATCTGAAAAATAAAAGCAAAGGAAAATAGATCACAAAGGCAAATAATATGAGAAAGAGACCCGGGGGCCGTAGGTTTCACTACTAGCTTCTCTCGAGAAAAATAGCGAACGGTGGGTAAAAAAATTACTGTTGGGCAATTGATAGAACTTCAAATAATCATGACGATATCCAGGCAATGATCATTATATAGGCATCACGTCCCAGATTAGTAGACCGACTCCTGCCTGCATCTACTACTATTACTCCACACATTGACCGCTATCCAGCATGCATCTATTGTATTAAGTTCATGGAGAAATGGAGTAATGCAATAAGAACGATGACATGATGTAGACAAGATCTATTTATGTAGAAATAGACCCCCTCATTTTATCCTTAGTAGCAACGATACATAGGTGTCGGTTCCCCTTCTGTCACTGGGATCAAGCGCTGTAAGATCGAACCCACTACAAAGCACCTCTTCACATTGCAAGATAAATAGATCAAGTTGGCCAAACAAGACCCAAATATCGGAGAAGAAATACAAGTCTATAAGCAATCATGCATATAAGAGATCAAATAAACTCAAATAACTTTCATGGATATAAAAAGGTATAACTGATCATAAACTGAAAGTTCATCAGATCCCAACAAACACACCGCAAAAAAGAGTTACATCATATGGATCTCCAAGAGACCATCGTATTGATAATCAAAAGAGAGAGAGGAAGCCATCTAGCTACTAACTACAGACCCGAAGGTCTACAAAGAACTACTCACGCACCATCGGAGAGGCACCAATGGAAGTGGTGAACCCCTCCGTGATGGTGTCTAGATTGGATGTGGTGGTTCTAGACTCTGCGGCGGCTGGAATTGATTTTCGTCGACTCCCCTAGGGTTTCTGGAATATTGGGGTATTTATAGAGCAAAGAGGCGGTCCAGGGGGCACCCGAGGTGGGCACAACCCACCAGGGCGCGCCTGGGCCTCCTGGCATGCCCTGGTGGGTTGTGCTCCCCTCGAAGCACCCCCCAGCCAGTGCCTTGGCCCATTGGGTGTCTTCTGGTCCATAAAAAATCTCCGTGAAGTTTTGTTTCATTTGGACTCCGTTTGGTATTGATTTCGTGCGATGTAAAAAACATGCAGAAAACTACAACTGGCACTTGGCACTATGTCAATAGGTTAGTACCAAAAAATGATATAAAATGATTATAAAACATCCAAGATTGATAATATAACAACATGGAACAATAAAAAATTATATATACGTTGGAGACATATCACGGATCTACTCAAACATCATAGGATAGCCATACATCATTGGGAAATAATATATAGCGTTGAGCACCATGTTTAAGTAGAGATTACAGCGGGGAGAAGGGGTGTTACACTGCTGCATAGAGGGGGGAGAGTTTGTGTTGACGGCTGCGAAGTTGTTGGTGTAGATCGCCGTCACGATGATGGCCCCGGCGGCGTTCCGGCGCCACCGAGAGAGAGGGGGAGAGAGCCCCTCTCCTGCTTCTTCTTCCTTGACCTTCCCCCTAGATGGGAGAAGGGTTTCCCCTCTGGTCCATGGCCTCCATGGCAGCAGAGGGGCGAGAGCCCCTCCGAGATTGGATCTCTCTCTCTCTCTCTCTCTCTCTCTCTCTCTCTCTCTCTCTCTCTCTCTCTCTCTCTCTCTGTTTCCTTTTGTTTCCGCGCTCCCCGATTCTGCCCTTTCACTGTTTCTTAAATTCCCGGAGATTCGTAACTCCGATTGGGCTGGAATTTTAACACCATTTTTATCCGGATAATAGCTTTTTTGCGGCGAAAGAAGGGTACCAACTGCCTTACGGGGTGACCACAAGGGCCCAAGGTGCACCCCCTGCCTTGTGGCCCCCTCGGGCATCGTCTCGCGTTGATTCTTTTTCCCAAAAATCACATATATTCCAAAAAAATCTCCGTAAGTTTTTATCGCGTTTGGACTTTGTTTGATATGGATTTTCCACGAAACAAAAAACATGCAACAAACAGGAACTGGCACTAGGCACTAGATCAATATGTTAGTCCCAAAAATAATATAAAAAGTTGCCAAAAGTATATGAAAGTTGTAGAATATTGGCATGAAACAATAAAAAATTATAGATATGACGAAGATGTATCAGCATCCCCAAGCTTAATTCCTGCTCGTCCTCGAGTAGGTAAATGATAAAAAAGATAATTTTTGATATGGAATGCTACCTAGCATAATCTTGATCATATAATCTGATCATGGCATGACTATTAAGACACAAGTGATTCAAAGCATAAAGAGAATAATACTTCAAGCATACTAATAAAGCAATCATGTCTTCCCAAAATAACATGGCTAAAAGAAAGTTATCCCTACAAAATCATATAGTCTGGCTATGCTCCATCTTCACCACACAAAGTATTTCATCATGCACAACCCCGATGACAAGCCAAGCCTTTTCAACTTTCACGCAATACATGAGCGTGGGCCATGGATATAACACTATAGGTGAAATAGAATATGATTGTGGAGGTTGTGTGGAGAGGACAACAAAGGAAGAAAGTCTCACATCGACACGGCTAATCAACGAGCTATGGAGATGCCCATCAATTGATATCAATGCAAGTGAGTAGGGATTTCCATGCAACGGATGCACTAGAGCTATAGGTGTATGAAATCTCAAATTAAAAATTAAGTGGGTGTGCATCCAACTTGCTTGCTCATGAAGACCTCGGGCATTTGAGGAAGCCCATCATCGGAATATACAAGCCAAGTTCTATAATGAAAATTCTCACTAGTATATGAAAGTGATAACTCAAGAGACTCTCTATAAGAAGAACATGGTGCTACTTTGAAGCACAAGTGTGGTAAAATGGTAGTAGCATTGCCCCTTCTCTCTTTTTCTCTCATCTTTTTTGTTTTTTCTCTTTTTTGGGCTCTCCTTTTTTTTGGCCTCTTTTTTATTTTTATTTTTTGTCCGGAGTCTCATCCCGACTTGCGGGGGAATCATAGTCTCCATCATCCTTTCCTCACTGGGACAATGCTCTAATAATGATGATCATCACACTTTTATTTCCTTACAACTCGATATCTATAACAAAGTATGACTCTATATGAATGCCTCTAGCAGTGTACCGGGATGTGCGATGATCTAGCGTAGCAAAAGATATCAAAAAATGGACAAGCCATGAAAATATCATGCTAGCTATCTTACGATCATGCAAAGCAATATGACAATGAACACTCAAGTCATGTATATGATAATGATGGAAGTTGCATGGCAATATATCTCGGAATGGCCATGAGCCATGGTAGGTAGGTATGGTGGCTATTTTGAGGAAGATATAAGGAGGCTTATGTGTGACAGAGCGTATCATATCACGGGGTTTGGATGCACCTGCGAAGTTTGCACCGACTCTTGAGGTGAGAAAGGACAATGCACGATACCGAAGAGGCTATCAATGATGGAAGGGTGAGAGTGCGTATAATCCATGGACTCAACATTAGTCATAAAGAACTCACATACTTATTGCAAAAGTATATTAGCTATCAAAACAAAGTACTACACGCATGCTCCTAGGGGGATAGATTGGTAGGAAAAGACCATCGCTCGTCCCCGACCGCCACTCATAAGGAAGACAATAAAAAATATATCATGCTCTGACTTTGTTACATAACGGTTCACCATACGTGCATGCTATGGGAATCACAAACTTTAACACAAGTATTCTTACCAATCCACAATTACTCACTAGCATGACTCTAATATCACCATCCTTATATCACAAAATTATTGCAAGGAATCAAACATATCATATTCAGTGATCTACAAGTTTTATGTAGGATTTTATGACTAACCATGTGAATGACCAATTACTGATGACTCTCTAAATAGATATAAGTGAAGCAAGAGAGTTCAATTATTTCTAAAAAGGATATGCACATGCTCTAACAAATATAAGTGAAGCAAAAGAGCATTCTACAAATGGCGGTTTTTTATGTGTAGAGAAACAGGCAATCCAAACTTCAAAAGATATAAGTGAAGCACATGAAGCATTCTATAAAGCCATACTCAAAAGATATAAGTGAAGTGCAAAGAGTATTCTATAAATCAACCAAGGGCTATCTCATACTAGCATGGTGCGTTACTAAAAGAAAAAGAAAAGGCACACGACGGTCCAAGATTTACGCATATCATGTGACGAATAAAAATATAGCTCCAAGTAAAATTACCGATGATCGTTAGAAGAAAGAGGGGATGCCTTCCAAGGCATCCCCAAGCTTAGTTGCTTGGGAGTCCTTGAATATTACCTTGGGGTGCCTCAGGCATCCCCAAGCTTAGGCTCTTGCCACTCCTTATTCCTTCATTCATCGTGATCTCACCCAAAACTTGAAAACTTCAATCACGCAAAACTTAACAAAACCCTCGTGAGACCCGTTAGTATAATAAAGCAAATCACCACTTTAAGTACTGTTGCAAACCCATTCATATTTTATTTTTGCATTGTAGCTACTGTATTATAACTTCTCCATGGCTTATACCACCAATAAAATCGATAGTTTCATCAAAATGAGCAAAACAATGCATCAAAAACAGAATCTGTCAAAAACAGGACGGTTTGTGGTAATCTGAACATTCACCATACATCTGTAACTCTAAAAATTCTGAAAATTAGGAAAAAAATAAACAATTTGCATAGCAGTACTATGTAAAAAATTCAGAATTTTATCACGTTCCAGTGAATTTAAACAATTAAGTTTCTGGGAACAAAAGTTTCTTTTTTTGCACTGCACATACCCAACAAGCAATCTAATCATGCTAAAGGTAAATCTTGGCACATTATTTTTATAATACAATGGATTTGTACAAGGGGATAATTATTTTTGTTGAAAAGTTTCTGTAATTCAAGATTTGCAAAGTTTCCATGGGCATGAACAAAGTTCAAGGAGCTCCCCCACTTCAACGGTGCTTGTCCTCCTTACTTTCACTTTTCTTTTTGAAAAGTTTTAGGTTCCCCACTTTATTTTTTGTTTTTAAACTTTACAAAAGCACTCAACAGAAATAAATGATGCTCTAAAACTTCCGGGTTGTCTCCCTGGCAGTGGTTTCTTTAAAGCCATTAAGTTGGGCATATAGTGCTCAAGTAATGGATCCACCCGGATCCCAAGGTATATTAAAGCCAATTTTAATTAACAATGATTTGTAATTTAATAGTGAGCACAAAATAAAATATATCATGCAATGACGAAGTCTAACTCTCTTCCTATGCATCGGCATGCCATAAAAGAACAATTCATGCACACAAAATAAAGGCCAATACATAGCATAAACAATTTCTTGCAATTTTATCGCGTTGGAAACATAGAGAGGCGGAGATGTAGTTCCTCTCTCATAATAATTGCAAGTAGGAGCAGCAAGCACATGCATATTATATTTATCAAAATCATCATGTGCAATAGTAGAACGCAACCCACCAATATAATCCTTAATAAGCGCAAACTTCTCCGATATAGTGTACTTGGGAGAATTCAAAAAGATAATAGGACTATCATGTGTGGGTGCAATAGCAATAATTTCATTCTTAACATAAGGAACTATAGCAAGTTCATCTCCATAAGCATAATTCATATTGGCATCTTGGCCACAAGCATAGCAAGCATCAATTTCATCAAAAAGGGATATTTCAAATGAATCCAAGGGATCATAGCAATCATCCTTCGGTAAGCACGAAGGGAAATTAAAAAATGTATGAGTTGAAGAGTTACTCTCATTAGAAGGTGGGCACGAGTGATCAATCCGCTCTTTCCCCTTTTGTTCTTTGCTCTCCTCATCATTTTTTTCATCCAATGAGCTCACAGTGTCATCAATTTCTTCTTCCATAGTTTTCTGCAAAATATTAGTCTCTTCTTGGATAGCGGAGACTTTCTCAATGAATGCATCAATATCGGCATTGTATTCATAATTCTCATAGCAATATTTCAATATAGCAAAATTTCCAGGTCTGTAAACAGCATCATCAAGATTTTCACACTTTTCAAACAAAGATTCAATTTCATAAGCACCCTTAAAAGCAACGAATTCTTCTATTCGTTCCACATCATAGTAATCATATATACCATTAGCATAAGAAGCCAAGGTTTCATTGTCATTAAATTTACATGAAAAGGGAATGTCTAGAGCCTTCATCCTAGAGCAATAAGTATAATCATATCTCAAGCATAAATTCCGAGCATACCAATGCAACATATGAATTTGATCCCATAAGAGTTTCCCTTTTTGACTCAAGCGATAATCCCTAAAATATTCACGTTGATCCAACGTGTCTCCCATTATATAATTGAGTGGGGTTTTCTCAGGATTATTAAAGTAGTGCATAATATCTTTCACATAATGAGCATCGAGGGTTTTAGGAGGTTCCCCATCTCCATGAGTAGCAAGTACACCTTATTTTGTTGGTACTTCGTGTTCCATATCCATAACTAAAGATATAAGATAACTAAGAACTGGATCAGGGCCACTGACATGTGTACCTACAGGCAACCAGTAAATGGTAGAAGTTAAACTGCAATTGCACAAATTATGTGAAGTACTGTAAGACATGGGATGCAGCTCACCTCGACGGCAAACAAAAGCATCGGCCGTTATGACTCTGCGTAAGTACATGGACAGGCATGTTAAGTACAACAGGGTTAGCATCCACTAAAAATAGCAAATGGGCAGCATCCCTAGTGATATCCCGAGTCATGTATTGTAAGTTTGTTGTTGGTATTGGTGAAATTGAGCTGGACATGGTAATATTTGAACATCACCCAGTGTGCAGTACTGAAATAAACAAGGCACGAACATGCTTAATACATCAACCGTACAAATCATAGCCGTTGCAAGTGGTATTGGTAAGATTTAGCTGGTCAGATCTTCCCTGTTAAGTCCTGGGGGGTAGTCGCTGGGGGACTTCATCTGGGCCAGAGCCTGCACCATGTCGGCGGCGGCGGAGGCAAGGTGTTCCTCTGGGACAACACGCACAGCGGCCATCGCGCCATGGACCGCCATCAGCTTCTGGCGGGGGGGGGGGATTTGGAGGCATGAGGATGTTTCGTAGGCGCCATTTAAGCAGTCAGGCCGGGGACGTGATAGAGATCAGTGGGTTAATTACCTGACTGGATCCGAGTAGAACGTAGATGTGGTTGAAGCTGTGGTTGCGGCAGCGGCGGTTTGAGATGCCGGTGGGGGAGGCGCGAGGGAGGGGGGATACTGAGGGGAAGGGGATGTGGTTGGAGGAATAAATTCTGAAATCACGCGCCTAATGAAAATTTTGGTGCGAAACTTGAAACTTGGGCAGGGGAAACACGCAACACAGACGAAGCGCGTAAAATACTCATGTGTGAGAAAATAGAAAGTTAGCAGATCCCGTCTCCAAAAAAATGTACACATGTACTTGATTTTTTTGGTCAATGGTACGCCTAGTTTATTAGGAAACATCGCACGGGTAACTGACTTATGGGTCATTAACGCAAAAAAAACGCAGACGGGTACGTCATAGAAACCGTGTGTTTTGTGATCTTCTAATGATTAACACAAAAAAATGCACACGGGAACACATGCTAATCAACGCTCAAAGCCCTCAAAGGATGCTCTTACCAACATTGTACATTAATACTACAAACATAAAGTACTACTGGTAATTTGCTCTAATACTACAAACTTAAACTACTTCTCACATGTTGCCATCGGGGCATGCTGGCCAAACGCCGGCGTTCTCCTTCCGGCCTTGTAGGCGGCAGCCCATCATGCTTCGATCTCCGCCAAGCTCTCCTCACCATGGCGTGCGGCCTCTTTTTTCTTGCGGTGGCGGGACTCTCTTTTCTTGACTGCTTTCTGCCTTTTCTGCTCCTTCTGTGCGGCTTTGGCCTCCCCTAGATCCACCACCAATTCGGCCATGGCAGCCTCAAAGTCCGCCCATGTAACTGTCTGGCCGCCGGCAGCGATGAACTTGGCGAGGCGAGATGCCATCGTTTCCTTACCATGAGTGCGGTCGCGGGCGGCGAGGAACGCGGCGCGGCAGGATGCCATCGCTTCCTTACTAGTTACTGTGCGCCGCAGTGCCATGGACGACGCCTGGAGAGAGCTCTGGGACGGAGGGGCCGGGCAGCCGTATAGTGTGGTGGTATTCAAGAGCTCAACGACAAATGATAACAGAAATTTGGCTTCCCTTACAATTTTGCTCGTTCATTATCGCACACGGTTCATCTCCGTCGCTTCCGGAAACAGTGTGCCCTGAGCCTATTGTGTGTTGTGTTATGATTGGCCGGAACCCCAGCGTGCACCATAGGATGCGCCACGATCAAACGACAATCCACGTCCCGCACATCACACCCGTGAACCTGTAGCTGGATTGCATTTATATGTGCTAAATGCCTAGAAAATGCACATAATCCCTAAATATGGTAAATGAGCCCGGAAAAATGCCAAATTTGAACACGGTGATTTGCAGGGTGTATGTTCGTCGTAGCAAAAAACTCCAGGGCAAAGAACGAAGAAAATTTGGATTCCCCTTCAATCTTGGGGATTTCCCTCTCGAAAGCGTGGAACTTCCTTGGTGATGGTTCGATTTATGAAGGGCGTGCATGACGACATAAGCCAAACCTTCTCAAATTTTTACCAGGGCATGGTGAGGTCATACCATGGCACCATGCCAGGCATCATGTTTTTTAAGCATTTATTCCATTTTTTCTATAGTTGAAAACCCAACAAACAAACATTTGTGGTTGACTATTGCCACACATTTCATCGAAATATCTGTCCATTTCCTGTAAAAGGCATGAGAATTTACTAAATGGCACGAGCATGGTTTTCCAGGCCATTCTTGTGGACCCTTTCATGCACCGATTGTTTGAACTTGAATTATGTGCATTAATGCCTAGGAAATGCACATAATCCCCTAAATATGGCAAATGAACCCGGAAAAGTGCCAAATTTGAACACGGTGATTTGCAGGTTGTATGTTCATCGTAGAAAAAAACTTGTGGACAAAGGACAAAGGAAATTTGGACCCCCGCTTTCAATCTTGGTGATTTCCCCCTCGAAACCATGAAACTTCCTCGGTGATGGTTCGATTTTATGAAAGGCGTGCATCACGACATAAGGAAAACATTCTCCAATTTCTACCAGGGCATGGTGAGGTCATACCATGGCACCACGCCAGGCGTCATGTTTTCCAACCATGTGTTTCATTTTTTGTATAGTTGTTAACCCAGTAAACGACGCGTTTATGGTTGACTATTGCCACACATTTCCTTGAAATATCTGCCCATTCCTTGTAAAAGGCATGAGAATGTACTAAATAACACGAGCATGGTTTTCCAGACCGTTCTTGTGCACCTTTTCATGCACCGATTGTTCGAATTTGAATTATGTCCATTGATGCTTAGAAAATGCACATAATCCCCTAAATATGGTAAATGAGCCCGGGAAAATGTCAAATTTGAACACGTTGCATTTGAGGCAGTATGTCGATCGTTGAAAAAAAACTGAATGACAAACTAGGACGGAAATTTGGATTCCCCTTCAATCTTGGGGATTTCCCTCTCAAAAGCATGGAACTTCCTTAGTGATGGTTCGGTTTATGAAGGGCGTGAATGACGACATAAGCGAAACCTTCTCAAATTTTTACCAGGGCATGGTGAGTTCAGACCATGGCACCATGCCAGGCGTTATGTTTTTTAAGCATTTATTTCATTTTTCCTATAGTTGAAAACCCAACAAACAAACATTTGTGGTTGACTATTATGCCACACATTTCATCAAAATATCTGTCCATTCCTTGTAAAAGGCATGAGAATTTACTATATGGCACGAGCATGGTTTTCTAGGCCGTTCTTGTGGACCCTTTCATGCACCGATTGTTTGAACTTGAATTATGTGCATTAATGCCTAGGAAATGCACATAATCCCCTAAATATGGCAAATGAACCCGAAAAAGTGCCAAATTTGAACACGGTGATTTGCAGGTTGTATGCTCATCATAGAAAAAAACTCGTGGACAAAGGACAAAGGAAATTTGGACCCCCCTTCAATCTTGGTGATTTCCCCCTTGAAACCATGAAACTTCCTTGGTGACGGTTTGTTTTATTAAAGGCGTGCATGACGACATTTTTACCAGGGCACGGTGAGGTCATACCATGGCACCACACCAGGCATCATGTTTTCCAAGCATGTAATTTATTTTTGTATAGTTGTTAACCCAGTAAACAACGCATTTATGGTTGACTATTGCCACACATTTCCTTGAAATATCTGCCCATTCCTTGTAAAAGGCATGAGAATGTACTAAATAGCACGAGCATGGTTTTCCAGTCCGTTCTTGTGCACCTTTTCATGCACCGATTGTTCGAATTTGAATTATGTGCACAATTAATGCCTAGAAAATGCACATAATCCCCTAAATATGGTAAATGAGTTCGGAAAAATGTCAAATTTGAACACATTGCATTTGAGGCGGTATGTTGATCATTGGAAAAAAAAGAATGACAAACTATGACGGAAATTTGGATTCCCCTTCAATCTTGGTGATTTCCCTCTTGAAAGCATTGAACTTCCTCGGTGATGGTTCGATTTATGAAGGGCGTGCATGACGACATAAATCAAACCTTCTCAGCTTTTAACCAGGGCACGGTGAGGCCATACCATGGCACCATGCCAGTCGTCATGTTTTTCAAGCACATATTTCATTGCTCTATATATAGTTGATAACCCAGTAAATGACGCGTTTGTGGTTGACTGTTGCCACGCATTCCATTGAAATCTCTGCCCATTCCTTGTAAAAGTCTTGAGAAATTACTAAATACCACGAGTATGGTTTTTCCAGACCGTTCTTGTGCTCCCTTTCATGCACCGATTGTTTGAATTTGAATTATGTGCATTAATGCCTACAAAATGCACATAATCCCCTAAATATTGTAAATGAACCCAGAAAAGTGTCAAATTTGAACACGGTGATTAGCAGGGTTTATGTTCATCATAAAAGAACTCATGGATGAAGGACAAAGGAAATTTGGATTCCCATTCAATCTCGGTGATTTACTATCACACACGATTCATCTCCGGCGCCTCTGCGAACCGTGTTTGTTCACTCACACATGCAAAAGGAAAAAAGAAAACCCTCGCCCACTTCATCCCCACTCACTCGCCGCGGCCTCCTCCGCACCTCTGCACCCTAAGCTCGACGGCTGTTGGAGGCGGACGTAGGTCGTGCTCCAAACGGCACCGGATTTTGCCACTACCGCTTTCCGCCGCCTATCTGCACTGACATTCTAGACTCTAGTCGACTGGGGTTTTCTGCGGGATTTGGCCAGGGATTTTTCTCATGGAGAAGGTAATCAACTTAATTAGCAAAATATTCACTCATCTCTTATCGCAGTCCGTCCGTCGCTGTTAATCAACCGACAGAGATCACCGTGGAATCATTTTTGTTCTAGATGATCCGTGGGTGTTCATTCATGTGTCCACAGTGCGAGCACAAATCGGGCAACTGTGCTCGTGGCCAGTCGGGAACGAAGTTCTATATCACCATTCTAGATGACTTTAGGGAGTGCTCGGTATGTTCAATCTCAACCTACCACGGTCGGCATGGCCTAAATTTGTGAACATATACCATCTGTTGCTACATTATCTATATATTTGCATCAAATCTTTGTTACATTATCTATTTTTAATTCTATATTTTTGTATTTTGCTTTCATCTATATATGGATCTGTTCTATCAGTTACTCCCATATTTGCATCTTGCTCTATTATTTCAATATATCTAATTTACGATCTTAATTTTCATTTCAAGCAGTACATCCCTTGCTTTGCAAGAACAGGAGTAGAAGGAAATATTGGGCTTTACTTTGTTAATGACTCCCAGGATGTCATATTTACAACGCAGCATGGATTTACAATGACGGTTAGCGTAAAACTTGATAAAGATGGCCACTCCTATTTTAATGCGGACCTTTGGAGAAAAATGTCTAAGTGTTATGAACTGAAAGCTGGCAATAAAATTCTAGTGCGTGCACCACAGCCTGGTCTAATTTACATGGATGTTTACTTCCCCAACGTCATTAGCCGATCAAAGTCTGATCAAGGTTAGTGTCCTTTCAACTTTCTCCATGTTGTCATATTACTATTTAAGCAACCAATTGATCACTATTTAAGCAACCAATTGTGATATCATATTGTGACTCCGTTCCTAGGCAGTAACAAATTCTATTTACCAATTTATGCGCACTATATATTCTTCTGCCATGTTCTGAACAAATAATACCTTTCCACCTTTTAAGCAAGATATGTTGGATGCATAGTGAACAATCTGTATGTTACTAAGCGTACCAAATTTCACTGGAAGGACTTGAAGCATGTGATAAACTTTGTTGATAATCTGACAGAGATAGCACATCATATGAACACTGGATTTTGGATGGGATTAATTAGACCTATGGTGCACACACTAAACAAGACCAATTGTCTGCACAAAGCGTTGGTAAAAAGTCTTATTTTAATGTTGATGCTCATAAACTATATATATATCTTCAACGATATGTTACAATTGTTTTTTATTCTACATGTCAACAGAAATTGCCCCCTGTAGCAGTTCCTGGATCGATTTCCCGGCGTGGTCGAATTACACTTGTGCCTGCTAATAACGCCAAAGTGATTGCAAGGTACTGCATTTCCCGCAAAAATGGAACCATTCAAATTAACAAGTTCTCGCTTCTCGTGGTAATGCATCCATATTGGAAAATTGGAGACACTGTTCTACTCCTGCTCTACCAAGGCACAGGAGGGCTCTTCCTTTTCATTGACGAGATGCCGAGTCGCCGTGATCAAGCTGCTTCTAGTGGATAGTTGTGGTTGTTGGCCCTCAGCCTCTTAAAATGTGCTAGCTGTTACTATATATGTTAAGTATGTAGATGTGGACCATATGGTTGTTGGCCCTTAGCCTCTTAAAATGTGATAGTTGTTACTATGTTAAGTATGTATATATGGACCATGTGGTTCTCAAAACCGTGTTACGAAGATCCTCCTTTTGTCAAATAGTGTAACCACTATATATATGTTACTCAAACGCTGTTACCCAAGTTCATAAATTTTCATGGAAAGTATTAGTATCGTACACAGTTCATTGAGTTTAAGCGTGTGCCCGATGTCCAGAAGGCATTTGCATATTAACTGTCCATATTGAAAATTCACACACATGTTCTCATAAGGAAACGTATGTGTAACATACTAATCATCGCACACGAGTACTCACAGATGCATCGTGTGCAATACTCCTAGCCACCGCAAGCAACTAGTTTGCATTTTTCAAAGTTTTTTGTACACACAGAATCGCACACGAAGTAACTGTATTGACCGTCTGTGTTGTAATTTCTCATCGCAAACAGTTCATCCGAGTCGGTTGTTTGCCATGTATCACACACATCTTGTTTACACGACTCGTTTGTGTTCTTTTGGCTCATCGCAAACAGTTCATCCATGTGAACTGTATGCTGCATATCACACACATCTTGTTAAGTTGAACCGTTTCTGTTGTGTTCCCTAATCGAAAAAAGTTCGTCCGAGTTAACCGTATGTCGTATATCACACACACATTGATATGGCTGCCCGTTTTTGTTGTTCTGCCTCATCACAAACAGTTCGAATGGATTAACCGTGTGTCCTGCATCGCACATACATTCTTATGGCTGCCCATTTCTGTTGTTCTGCCTCATCGCAGACAGTTTGAATGGATTAACCGTGTGTCCTTCATTGCACACGCAACTAAAATCTTAACCGTGTTTGATGTCGCCGCCATCGCAAACGTTTTGCACCATTTTTGACGGTTTTTTACACCATCGTTTGCGATTATTGCATCGCACACAGTTTCGGCAAAGGGTCTCTAATCGTAGTGTCGCGTTAGCAGTATCCTGCAGTAGTGTCAAGTGCAGAGCTAGACGGCAGTTCCTTACCTCCCCTCGTAGTTGAGGGGAAAATCTTGGTTCTTTGATCTTTCAAATTCCTCATAGTGATCAACAGATATAAATCCCAAGTGACTCAGAGAATAGAGCTATGCTCCCCGGCAACGGCGCCAGAAAAAAGGTCTTGATAACCCACAAGTATAGGGGATCGCAACAGTTTTTGAGGGTAGAGTATTCAACCCAAATTTATTGATTCGACACAAGGGGAGCCAAAGAATATTCTCAAGTATTAGTAGTTGAGTTGTCAATTCAACCACACCTGAAAGACTTAACATCTGCAGCAAAGTATTTAGTAGCAAAGTAGTATGGAAGTAACGGTAGCAGTGGCAAAAGTGACAGTAGTAGTTTCGTAGCAATCGTAACAGTGGCAATGGAAAAGTAACTTAGCAAAGATCAATATGTGAAAAGCTCGTAGGCAATGGATCAATGATGGATAATTATGTCGAATGGCATTCATGATGCAACGGTTATAAGATAGGCTGACATAGAACTAGCTCCAGTTCATCAATGTAATGTAGGCATGTATTCCGAATATAGTCATACGTGCTTATGGAAAAGAACTTGCATGACATCTTTTGTCCTACCCTCCCGTGGCAGCGGGGGTCCTATTGGAAACTAAGGGATATTAAGGCCTCCTTTTAATAGAGAACCGGACCAAAGCATTAGCACTTAGTGAATACATGAACTCCTCAAACTATGATCATCACCGAGAGTGGTCCCGACTATTGTCACTCCGAGGTTGCCGGATCATAACACGTAGTAGGTAACTATAACTTGCAATATCGGATCAAGAACACAAATATATTGATAAAAACATAAAGTGTTCATATCTGGGTTCATGGCACTCGGGCCCTAGTGACAAGCATTAAGCATAGCAAAGTCATAGCAACATCAATCTTAGAACATAGTGGATACTAGGGATCAAACCCTAACAAAACTAATTCGATTACATGGTAAATCTCATCCAACCCATCACGGTCCAGCAAGCCTACGATGGAATTACTCACGCACGGCGGTGAGCATCATGAAATTGGTGATGGAGGATGTTTGATGATGACGATGGCGATGGATTCCCCTCTCCGGAGCCCCGAACAGACTCCAGATTTGCCCTCCCGAGGAAGAACAGGGCTTGGCGGCGGCTCCGTATCGTAAAACGCGATGAAACTTTCTCTTTGATTTTTTTCTCCCCGAAAGTGAATATATGGAGTTGGAGTTGAGGTCGCTGAAGGTCTAGGGGGGCCACAAGGTTGCAGGGCGCGTCCCCCACCCTTGTGGATAGGGTATGGTCCCCCTGGTGCTCATTCTTTCGCCAATGTTTTTATTAATTCCAAAAATAATCTCCATTGATTTTCAGGTCATTCCAAGAACTTTTTATTCTGCACAAAAACAACACCATGGCAATTCTGCTGAAAACAATGTCAGTCCGGGTTAGTTCCATTCAAATCATGCAAGTTAGAGTCCAAAACAAGGGCAAAAGAGTTTGGAAAAGTAGATACGATGGCGACGTATCACGCTCTTTTCTCGTGCGATGGTGAGTTGTAACATCCCAAATTTTCAATTTGGTATGTTATACATAGATCATCATTGCATATCATGTTTTATTGCATTTTGACAAATCCTCAATAAATCCTAAGCAACTAAAGCACCCTCGGAGAGAGTTGGGGATTTTCTCGAATTTTCATATTTGATTTTCATCAAATAATAAGACGAGGATTTTGGTTTTAACTATTTTCTCTCCGGAAAAATATTTCATTTTAAAAATAAACGAGAGGAGAAAATATGACTTCTCCAAAAAAAATTGAAATACTGGAGAAAAAAATGTTAAAATCATTTATTGGAATTTATTTGCAATTTTTATTGCATTAAAAATACTGTATGTTTTCAAAATATTTATTTTGTGTTAAACAAATGTTCACCCTATTCTAGATTTTCTAACTAGACGGGGAAAATTTATTTTATATTTTTCTGACTTTTATTTATTTTTCTATGAACTATTTTCCGCGGAACGTTTTAAAAAAAAACGCGCGCGCCCACCGGGCCAAGCCCAGCCGCCAGGCCGCCGGCCCACCCCTCGCCCCTCTCCTCTCCCCGCACGGCCGCCGCCGCGCCGTGTCCGCCATGGACACGGGAGTCCGCCTCGCCGCCGCCGAAGCTTGCCCCTCCCCCAAGCTGCTCCTTCCCCCTTTATATACCCCCCCTCTCTCTCGCCTCTCATCTCGCTCGCCGCCGCCGCCCGCCTCGCCGCCGCCGCCGAGCCGCCGCCGTTCGTCGCCCCCTCGCCGCCCCTCGCGCCCCCCGAGCCCGCACCTCGCCGCCCCTCGCCCGGAGCCCCGCCGGAGCACTGCCCCGACGAGGTACTGCCTCGCTGCCCCGTTCGTCGTTGCCGGTTTTTGTTAAAAAAACCCTTCGTTTTTTAAAAAAAACCCTAGATCGGTTTTTTTCGGTTTTATTATTTTGCGAGCATTCACCGAACCGTTCGTTTTAACGAACGCGTTCTTCGGTTTTTCTCTGTTAACGAACGTCCGTTCTTTAACCGTTCGTCCGTTTTTCTTTTTCGTCGGATTTTTCTGCGATTATCTCAGATTCGATTTCTGATCGAATCTTCGTTTCTGTTTAACTTCTCACTCGTTTATCGGAATCAGGCGATTCAAGCGCCTAGAGTTTCGTCTCGAAATTCTCTTTCCGTTTAACCTACTCAAACAAGTTTTTGCTACAGTAGAATTTGACCTAGATCCAGATTAGTAAACGAAGCTTCTTTCTTTCGCCGTTTGACCTTCGTTGCTTCTTTCGAGTTGATTCTTTTGCAAACCGGAGTTCTTAAGTTGAACTTTCTGGTTGGATCTTTCATTCGAGTTTTACCTGTGCATTAGATGAGTACTGATTGTATGCTTGTTTGTTTGTGATAGAGTACCCGGAGTGTGCCGCTTGTTACTTCGAATCGCTAGGTTTTGCGGATCATCAGCAAGGCAAGTAACACTTTGATCATATATACCTTCCATACCCAGTTTTATTGCATTAGATCTATTCCTCAAACACATGCATGATTAGGATCTAATTAAATTGTGGGTATTGGGAAGTAGTTGAGGTAGAACCTATTACCTGTTTTATTTATCAAACCCTTGGGAGTTACTTCTACGTTGCTATTATTATTGCCATGCTATGCTCGTAGACGTGGATTGGGTTTGAGTGAAATTCATGACAGATGTGAGATTGTTAATAATGGTTTACTTAAGGTGGCAACTTAAACTCACATCTGGGTGGATTGAGGTACCTCGGTATTCCAGGATTGCCTGCTTTTCTTTTGGACCGCCACCCAGGTTCAAAGGGATCATGAGATTATTCATGCTAGAAACTTCCGTGTGCAGCCGCAAGCTATTATGGGCTCTAGCATAGTTGACTAAGTTGTGTGAACTCTTACAGTGGTAGACTAGCAGATGTAGGGGAAAGTAGGTGTAACTGTCTACCCATACGTAAGGTGCAAACACTTCTGAAAGACTGTGTCTTGGTCATCCGTTACTCAAACACCATGTAGTGCGAGTAATCCAACGGAGGCGATCGAGTCTTGTGGGGAAAAGTGCACAAACCTCTGCAGAGTGTACAAACTAATCATGGTTAGCCGTGTCCCCGGTTATGGACAACTTGAGTATCTAGTACTTGGATTATCATGTGAATCTCATCACTATGTTACTTCTAATTAATTTTGTTGGGTTATTGATGACATTTAATTGGGATTGAGATGCTGTCAACCATCTCAATGTTTCACAACCACCATGATAGTTAAATAAAATTTATTCCTTTGAAGTAGGATAAAATTGGCTTTTCGCAAAATTGTAACCATAGAGGTTTCCACCAGCCATATATGCATGTAGTATAGCATTATTATTGTTCATTATTCTCTATGTGTTACAATGCCAGCATATTCTATGTGCTGACCCGTTTTCGGGCTGCAACGTTTCATGTTGCAGACTTTTCAGACGACGAGTAAGGTGCCTTAGGTCGTGGTCTTATACTCAGTGATGCCGCTGGAGTTGATGGACTCACTTATCTTCCAAGTCTTCCACTGTTATCATTTTAGATGGCCTTAAGCCATATTTATCATACTTAATCTCTTTGGAGATATTCGATGTAATAAGTGTGTGATTGCTACTCTGTTATAAATCCTCCATTTGCACTGTGCATGTCAGCATTACTGATCCAGGGATGACACTGGTGCACAGCAGCACAGACCATTTGAGGTCTGGTCGCTACATGAGTGAATAAACACTCGACCTGAGAATAACCTGCTTAGCATGGAAGATACCGACCACCTCCTGTTGTTCCATGAACGATCCAGGCACACAAAAAAGATATTTATTTGAAGTTTTTAGAGGTGGCACATGCAAATTTACTTAGGACGACAGGGTAATACCGCATTTAGGTAAGTATGGTGGACTCATCTGGAATAACTTAGGTTCAAGGTTTTTGATGTACAAGTAGAATTCCCACTTAATACAGGCGAAGGCTAGCAAATAGATTGAGAAGCGGCCAGCTAGAGAGCAACAACGGTCATGAACATGCATTATGCATAAGTAACATTGGACACTAGCATGAGTAGGATATGAACACCATGAGCATAAATATCATAGAGGCTATGTTGGTTTTGATTCAACTACATGCATGAACATGTGCCAAGTCAAGCCACTCGAACATTCAGAGGAGGATACCATATCATCATATTGCATCACAATCATTTTAACACAATGTTGATATCCAAGATAAATCATTATCCACTCCCAGCTACTTATGCATGGCATGAGAAACTATAATCTCTAATTGTCATTGCAAACATGTTTAATCATAATGGGTCGAATCATGGATACTAGGTTAAACATATTTACACAAACAAAACAAGTCGAGTTACCCGTTTCTCTCTGCCACGGCCTGTTCATCGAATATCGTCATTATTGCCTTTCACTTGCATGACCGAATGATGGGAAAATAATAATAGTGCAAGAGTGTCGTGGACTAAGCTAGAATCTGCAAACATTTTATTCAACAGGGGAAGACAAGGTAATATGGGCTCTTTGTTAGATAAACAATTATGCATATGAGAGCCACTCAACATTTTCATCGTGGCCTTCTCCTTGGTACGACCCGAATAAAAAGGAAAGAAATTCAGAGAAACACACTGAAATATTTTTGGAGTTTTTGGTTTTCTCGAACAAGCAAATAAAAGAGAAAAGCAAAAACGAGAAAAACTATTTACACAGGAAAGCTCCCAACAAGCAAAAGAAGAACAAGGAAATCTTTTTGGGTTTTCTTTTTAAGTAATGCAACTAAGCATGCAAGGAAAGTAAACTAACTACAACTTTTTTTTTTGGTTTTTCCTAAGGATTTTCAAACACACAAGAAGAAAGCAATAAAATAAATTTAACATGGATGATACAATGAAAAGGTGTGAACACCGACAACTGGAATGAAATGTATGAACATGAATGTAATGTCGGTGGAAAACATGTACTCCCCCAAGCTTAGGCTTTTGGCATAACTTGGTAACTGATCAGTAGCCTGGATAGTAGTCGGGGTGCTGAGGAGCGGGCATCCACGCATCCCGCTGCTGAGGCTCCTCCTCTGCTGCAGCCTGGTCATTCCGGTAGGCGATGATATCCGCAGGCATAATCCTATATCCGCCCCTGGCAATAGGAACAAACAAATCAGGAGCATGCAATGGAATAATATCATGAGTCCTCACACTAAAAACCAGGTTATATGGTATAGGGATGTTAGGAGAATCGACATTAGTAAAATGGTGGTGATCCATGGCTGCGCGATCTAGGTAAACCTTGGTCAGGGGGTGATCATGAAGGCGTATCTCAACATTAAAGCGAGCCACCAAACGAGTAGCAAAAATCCCACCATGTATTTTACCCTTGGATTTATTAATATGGAGGTGACGTGCCGAATAGCTCCCAAGCTATAAGTGTTGTCGCCCTCTAGTGCACGACGTAAAACAACAAGGTCTGGTGAGCTGAGTGCACCCACCTTCTCTCTAGCAAGCAAGCATTTTGCAATGAAAAGAGCAAAGTAATGAACAACAGGAAAATGCAAGCCAACGGCAGCGATAGCCGACACCCCTCTCTCATCTCCCACTGTCAAGGTACGATAAAAGGCCTCAAACTCTGCCGGCCTAGGCTCAACTAAGCTCCCGTCGGAAGGGAGCAAGCATATTTCACAAAACTCAGTAAGTGGTATCTGATGGAAATCAGAATATAAACTAAACTGCACCTCAGGAGGATTATTCCTAGGAAGGAAATTAAAACTTTGAACAAAGATGTTTGTGAGGATATGATACTGTTCACATTCAGCTACGATGAAGTCGGTGAGGCCGGCATTAGCAGCATATTGTGTGAACTCCTGAAGGATTCCAGCCTCTTCCATGAACTGGGTATAAGGCCATTCGCACGGCCGTACCTCTGCCAACCTCCGAGGATGGAGATCACTGTCAGATGACTCCCCAATAACTCCCTTGGAGTTCTTCTTAGAAGCAAACTTTCTAAAGATATTCATCCTTTTCCTATGAACAAAAATTCTGAAATTTTTAGTCCATAGATTTTTCCAACAAAACTTTACAAGATTGATAGCAACTACTCATAGGGATACATAGCGGCCATAGCAAGCATTCGAACTACTTAAAACTCTAAGAAGTCAACATGCAAGCTCATGTACAGCAGCACCAAGAGTAGCTAATTATTCAAAATATAAACCACTAAAACAAAAACTAATTGGACAAGCGGTAGAGTTACATACCAAGCAACAATCCTCCAAAACTGTTTCCGAAATGGAGCTTCGAGCAAAGAGATCGAAATCCGCGGGTTTGAGAGCAAGTACACGGGAGAGAGAGAGAGAGCAATGGTGAATTTTTTCTGGAGGCAGGTGATGATGTGGTGTAAAGAGATAAGTGAGGGGGCCCACGTGGGGACCACAACCCACCAGGGCGCACCTGGGGGTCCTGGCATGCCCAGGTGGGTTGTGCCCACCTAGTGCACCTCCTTTGATATTATTTGCACTAGAAATTCTTAAATATTCAAAAAAATCATATTAAATTTTCAGAGCATTCTGAGAACTTTTATTTTTGGGTCATTTTTTTATTGCACGTGAAATTCAGAAAACAGACAAAACATGGCATTTTATTTTATTTAACTAATAAAAACAAAAAACAAAAGGTGGGGACAACAGGTAGTGCTTAGTAAATTCATCAACTTCATACCTTTCAAAAATGATCCATTAATAGGGTTGATCAAGTCTTATTAACAACCACTTTCGATTAGCATGAAACCGAAGAACTTTCGTAAATCACTAAGTTACCTCAACGGGGATATGAACGTCCCCAACAATAAGCATTTCATATTTATTTTTGACAGTAAGTAGAGGTAGTTGAAAACTTCCAATAGTGATTATCGGAGATTTTTCAATAACATTAATACCATTCACTTGGAATTGTTTCTTCGGAAAGTGCACCGTATGCTCATTACCATTTATATGAAAAGTGACCTTGCTTTTATTGCAATCAATAACAGCCCCTGCAGTATTCAAGAAGGGTCTGCCAAGGATAATCGACATGTTGTCGTCCTCGGGCATCTCAAATATAACAAAGCCAGTCAAAATAGTAACATTAGCAACAACAACGGGCACATCCTCACAAATACCGATAGGTATGGCAGTTGATTTATCAGCCATCTGCAAAGATATTTAAGTAGGTGTGAGTTTATTCAAGTCAAGTATTTTATATAAAGAGAAAGGCGTAACACTAACACCAGCTCCTAAATCACATAAAGCAGTTTTCACATAGTTCTTTTTGATGGAGCAAGGTATAGTTGGTATCCTCAGATCTCCAAGTTTTTTAGGTACTCCATCTTTAAAAGTATAATTAGCAAGCATAGTGGAGATTTCAGCTTCCGGTATTTTTCTCTTATTGGTGGTGATGTCTTTCATGTACTTTGCATAAGGAGGCATTTTAAGGATATCAGTCAAGCGAGTCGCAAAAAGACTGGCCTCAGCATTTCAGCAAAGCATTCTAATTCTTCCTCATCTTTCTTTTTAGTTGACTTGGGTGGAAAAGGCATAGATTTTTGAACCCACGGTTCTCTTTCTTTACCATGTTTTCTAGCAATGAAATCACTTTTATAATATCGTGTATTTTTGGGTTGTGGGTTATCATGATCAACTGGAGGTTCTATCTCAACATCATTATCTGGTTCTTTTTCATTGTTTGATTGAGTATCTTCATGAACATCAGCATTATCTTTTTCATTATCACTAGGTGAATGTTCATGACCAGATTGAGTTTCAGCATCAGAGATAGAAACATCATTATCATTATCAGGAGGTTTTTCTACTTCCGGTTCACTAGAAGCATGCAAAGTCCTATCATTTTTCTTTTTCTTCTTCTTTTTAGAAGGATTAGGTGCAGTGGTGTTGTTCCTTTGTGAATCCTCGTCAATTCTTTTTGGGTGTCCCTCAGGATAAAGTGGTTCCTGAGTCATTTTACTTCCTCTAGTCGCAACTCTAACAGCAAAGTCATGCATATTATTATTCATTTCATCGAGCAATTCTCTTTGTGATTTAGCAACTTGTTCTTACTGGGTTTGTACCATAGAAGCATGTTTTCCAACACCTCTAACATCATTTGAGATTCTAAATAACAAGTCACTCAAGCAAGCAATCATATCAGAACTGTATTTCAATTGTTTCATAACATTTGCATTGAAGTGATCTTGTTTTCTAATGTAGTTTTCAAACTCATAAAGGCATTGGCTAGGATGCATATTGTGAGGATTATCACTATCATTGAATTTCATTAGAGAGTTTACCTCTACCACCTTGGGTGGTGGTGGTGTATTAAGCCCATGCACTACTAGGGAAAAGCTTATAGGCAGACGCTTACTAGTAGTGAGGGTTTATACCCCTCGCTACTGCTACTTACTAGTGGCGCATGTTTTTACCCCTCGCTACTACTAAGTTGATAGTAGTAGCGCAGATTTTTAACCCTCGCTACTACTAAGTGATCTCTACCGTGCCCCCCGGGACATGCCATAGTAGTAGCGAGTGGTATAAACCCGCGCTACTACTAAGTTGATAGTAGTAGCGCGGTTTTTTACCCCTCGCTACTACTAAGTACGAGGTAGGTGAAGTCCCCATATCCTCGGCCGAATCCCTCCTCTCTCCCTCACTCTCCCCCTCTCTCCCATTCCCCTTCTCCTCTCACCCGTGATTCCCATCCTCACCCACCGCCGCCGCCGATCTCACACCTCGGCGCCTTCCCCAAATTCGGTGACCTCCTCTCCCTCGGCGTCTCCCGACGTGGACGACGGCCATGTCCAGGAAGAGGAGGCTGCCGCTGCCGCTGCCGGGGCTGCCAGGTCCGGCACAGAGGGCGGCGGCGGCATCCAGAGGGACGCCAAAGGGGGCTCCGCGGAGCTGGCCAAGGACGGTGGCGGTGAGAGCTCTTCTTCCAGTGACACACGCTGCCGACTCATCTCCCACCACGCGATGTGCGCATCGCGTCCTCTGTTTTGGCGCCGGGGTCGCTGACTGGCTTGCGCATTTGACGGGCTCTGCAGATTCTGATGCGGGGGAGGACGACGAGGAGGAGGAGCGGCAGCAGCAGCAGTAGGACGAGCACGAGCAGCTTCATCTAGGTTTCGAGCGTCGGCTCCAACTTCGGCGGCCACCAGTGAGTTCCTCCTCCTACTCCTCTCTATCTCTCTCTTCCTCATTCAAATAATTTTCTCTTCTTTTGTAGCATCAGGAGATGAGAGGTGCGGGAACGAGTTGGGTGGGGAGCCACCATCACCATGGACAACTTCATCCCCCTCCAGGACCAGCAGCAGTCATGGTTGGAGAGGACGATGACGCCCAGCAGCAGCAACCATGGATGGAATTTATTTTTTTAATTCCCAATTAGTTAGTAGTAGCGCGGGGCCTTGACCCACGCTACAGCTAAGTAGTAGTAGCACGGGCTTCAACCATGCTACTACTATCAGAAGTAGCAGTAGCGAGGGTTATACACGCGCTAGTGCTACAAGTTAGCTGTGGCGCCGTATTAGTAGCGCGGCCGCCCGCGCTACTGATACACCCAAAACCTACGCTACTGCTAGGCTTTTCCCTAGTAGTGATGTATTTCTTCAATAGGAAGTAAAATTTTAACATCCTCAGCTTTAATACGTTTTTCTTTCATAGATTTCTTTGCCTCTTGCATATCTTCATGACTGAGATATAATATACCCCTCTTCTTTGGAGTAGGTTTAGGCGGTGGTTCAGGAAGAGTCCAATCATCATAATTTTTCAATATATTATTCAACAATTCTTTAGCTTGTCCAATAGTTCGTTCCCTGAAAACATAACCAACACAACTATCTAGGAAATCCCTAGAAGCATCGGTTAGTCCATTATAGAAGATATCAAGTATTTCATTTTTCTTAAGAGGATGATCAGGCAAAGCATTAAGTAACTGGCAAAGCCTCCCCCAAGCTTGTGGGAGACTCTCTTCTTTAGTTTGCACAAGGTTAAATATTTCCTGTAAGGCAACTTGTTTCTTATAAGCAGGAAAATATTTTTCAGAGAAGTAGTAAATCATATCCTGGGGACTACGCACACGACCAGGAGCAAGAGTATTGTACCAAGTTTTAGCATCAACCTTTAATGAGAACGAAAATAATTTGAGAATATAATAATAACGAGTCTTCTCATCATGAGTAAAAAGGGTGGCTATGTCATTCAACTTAGTAAGATGTGCCACAACTGTTTCAGTTTCATAACCATGGAAAGGGTCAGATTCAACCAAAGTAATTAACTCTGGGTCGACAGAGAATTCATAATCCTTATCATCAATAAAGATAGGTGAGGTAGCAAACTTAGGATCATATTGCATTCTAGCATTCGGAGATTCTTCTTTATACTTGCATAATAATTTCTGTAGATCATCTCTATCCTTACAAGCAAGAATATCTCTAGTTGTCTCCTCATTCATAACATAACCTTCCGCTACCTTAGGCAATTCATATCTAGGAAGGCTAGTTCTTAGCAACAGTTTCTTTTGGGTATCCTATGAAGACGCACTTCTTCGATCTGGGTTCAAGCTTTATCATGCTGAAGCTTTTTCACATAAGCATCGCAACCCCAAACTTTAAGAAATGACAGCTTAGGTTTCTTGCCAAACCACAGTTCATATGGTGTCGTCTCAATGGATTTAGACGGTGCCCTATTTAACGTCAATGCAGCTGTCTCTAATGCATAACCCCTAAACGATAATGGTAAATCAGTAAGAGACATCATAGATCGCACCATATCTAATAAAGTACGGTTACAACGTTCGGACACACCATTACGCTGTAGTGTTCCAGGTGGCGTGAGTTATGAAACAATTCCACATTGTTTTAAATGAAGGCCAAACTCGTAATTCAAATATTAGCCTCCTAGATCAGATTGTAGAAACTTTATTTTCTTGTTACGATGATTCTCCACTTCACTCTGAAATTCTTTGAACTTTTCAAATGTTTCAGACTTGTGTTTCATCAAGTAGATATACCCGCCGTAAATATTTGGCTCAAATCATCTGTGAAGGTTAGAAAATAACGATACCCGCCGTGAGCTTCAATACTCATTGGACCGCATACATCAGTATGTATTATTTGCAATAAGTCATTATCTCGCTCCATTGTTCCGGAGAACAGAGTTTTAGTCATCTTGCCTATGAGGCATGGTTCGCAAGTATCAAATGATTCATAATCAAGTGATTCCAAAAGTCCATGCGCGTGGAGTTTCTTCATGCGCTTTACACCAATATGACCTAAACGGTAGTGCCACAAATATGTTGCACTGTCATTATCAACTTTGCATCTTTTGGCATCAATTTTACGAATATGTGTATCACTACGATCGAGATTCAATAAACCATTCACATTGGGTGTATGACCATATAAGGTTTTATTCATGTAAACAGAACAACAATTATTCTCTGACTTAAATGAATAACCGTATTGCAATAAACATGATCAAATCATATTCATGCTCAACACATACACCAAATAACATTTATTTAAGGTTCAACACTAATCCCGAAGGTAGAGGGAGTGTGCGATGGTGATCGTATCAACCTTGGAATTACCTCCAACACATATCGTCACCTCGTCCTTAACTAGTCTCTGTTTATTCCGCAACTCCCGTTTCGAGTTACTAATCTTAGCAACTGAACTGGTATCAAATACCCAGGGGTTGCTATGAACACTAGTAAAGTACACATCAATAATCTGTATATCAAATATACCTTTGTTCACTTTGCCATCCTTCTTATCCGCCAAATATTTGGGCCAGTTTCGCTTCTAGTGACCATTTCCTTTGCAGTAGAAGCACTCAGTTTCAAGCTTGGGTCCAGCTTTGGGCTTCTTCATGGGAGTGACAACTTGCTTGCCATTCTTCCTGAAGTTCCCTTTCTTTCCCTTTGCCCTTTTCTTGAAACTAGTGGTCTTGTTAACCATCAACACTTGATGCTTTTTCTTGATTTCTACCTTCGTCGATTTCAGCATCGTGAAGAGCTCGGGAATCGCTTTCGTGATCCCTTGCATATTATAGTTCATCACGAAGTTCTAGTAGCTTGGTGATAGTGACTAGAGAACTCTGTCAATCACTATCTTATCTAGAAGATTAACTCCCACTCGATTCAAGCGATTGTAGTACCCAGACATTCTGAGTACATGCTCACTGGTTGAGCTATTCTCCTCCATCTTGTAGGCAAAGTACTTGTGAGAGGTCTCATACCTCTCGGCACGGGCATGAGTCTGAAATACCAATTTCAGCTCTTGGAACATCTCATATGCTCCGTGGCGTTCAAAACGTTTTTGAAGTCCCAGTTCTAAGCCGTAAAGAATGGTGCACTAAACTATCAAGTAGTTATCATATCGAGCTTGCCAAACGTTCATAACGTCTGCATCTGCTCCTGCAATAGGTCTGTCACCTAGCGGTGCATCAAGGACATAATTCTTTTGTGCAGCAATGAGGATAATCCTCAGATCACGGACCCAGTCCGCATCATTGCTACTATCATCTTTCAACTTAGTTTTCTCTAGGAACATATCAAAAATAAAACAGGGGAGCTATAGACACTACTGGAATCAGGATCTTTGCCGTCAGCCAGATCTTTGCCGTCAGCTAGCGGATGGTAAAGAAGGTCTTTGCCCTCAGCTTAAACGAAGCTGATGGCAAAGAAGGAGGCTCACGGCAAAGACCATGTTTGCCGTCAACTAGGTCTTTGCCGTCAGCTAGCAGACGACATAGAGTCATTGCCGTCTACTAGCAGACGGCAAAGAGTGAGGGTGGCCCACTACCGAGAACCACCTAACGGACACTTTCTTTGCCGTCCGCTAGCAGATGGCAAAGAAAGTGGCCAAACTAACGTCCGTTAGCTAGGCTCTTTGCCGTCTGCTAGCGGACGACAAAGAACCGTGCCCTAACTAAAATGCCCATGACGCCCGCCCGCGCCCCATCTCTTTGTCCCCCCCTCTCTCTCTCTCCGCTCGCGCCCGAGCCGCCGCCGCCTCGCGCCACCCTGCCCCCGTGCCGCCGCCGCCCCGCGCCACCCCCGTCGTCGCGCCGCCCCCGTAGCCCCGGCGACCCCCTCCTCCGTCCCGCGCCATCCCGGTCGCCGTGCCGCGCCGCCCCGGCCCGTCCTCATGCCCGAGCCGCCGCCGCCCCACGCCACCCCCGTCACCGCGGCGCCCCCTACTCCACCCAGGCGGCCCCGGCGCCCCTCTCCTCCACCACCGCGGCCGCCCCGCCGCTCCGGCTCCCCCTCCTCCACCCGGCTGCCCCGGCGCCCCTATCCTCCACCACCGCGGTCGCCCCGCCGCTCCGGCGCCCTCTCCTCCACCAGGCCACCCTGGCGCCGCTCTCCTCCACCCCCGCGGCCTCCCCGCCGCTCCGGTGCCCCAGGCTCCGGTGAGACCTCTTATATTTTTTCTGTTTTTGTTTCTGTATTTTATGTTTAGTTTAGGTTTACTTTAGTTTGCCAGCATGGCTTGGTAATGTTCAGTCCGATGACACTGGTGCGCGTCGGTCCTAAACAAACGGTTTTTAACCCCTTTCCACGACGGCATTCGGAACCATTGCCAAGTGAGTGTGGGCGATAGGGGGGTCCTTCCCACATGACCCAGAAACCGTTGGGGATATGCCCTCTTGGCACACCCGCTCGGCAAAATGAGGTCGTGTGCGACCAGCGAGCACTCAAATACAGAAATATGTACAGTAGTGCTAAAAAAAATACAATTATACAGGCGAAATCATTTCCGGTCGTAAGTACATCCCATGCAGTCAATCACCACTAAACGTTTCCGTTCGTATATACATCCCACACAGTCACTACAAGGAAAACGTTTGCGCAAGGTGGCGTAATGCAAACAGTTTTGAAGAGAATGTCGTGTGTGATTATTCATTGATCCAACACGGTTTATTCCTAGAAATTGTGTGCGTTGCCTGAGGTTATCGCCCAGGGTGGTTTCTCATTAACCGTTTGCAATAGGAAAACCCAATTAGCAAGCTAATTGACCAATTAGCGGGCTAATTTCCCTATTATTAATAATCCATTTACTAATCTAATTGACATTCATATTAAGCACATAATATATTCCATTTCCATATTAAGGAAGCAAGATTTCATAATTGAAATACATCAGAGTACAACATGATATAGCTTCAGCACTCAGCTACCCCATTACACAACTGCACCAGCAGCAAGTTTCACATGCAACATCTAGAACCTTTCGAAATTACCATCATAGATGGTACATAGAGAGATGCATCTCATCTAGAAAACTGCTGAAGCGGAAGGCGAATATTGAGCATTCATTCATGTTGAAGGTCTTTGCAACTTTAGGCCAGTGCCTGTGGATGATTGACCGTCCATCCTTCGACCTCTTTAGGAACACTTCAATACTGAACCGTGGGTGTTGTATGAAAACTTTCCTCGCCTCCTGACCACAGAGGTGGATTGAGAGGTAATCATCAGTGAAGCCTGAAAACAAGGATGTGCATAAATATCTTCTCTATATTGGAAATGGGGCAAAGGAATACAAAAAGGCAAGGTATAATAGTTAGTACCATCTTGTAAACCTCAGTGCTTCCCATTGTTTCCCTGCAACACATATAAGGTAGTTAGTCATCAGGTTAAGTAAGGGTTCGCATGCTATCAGTAAAATATGTTGATGATAAATAAGCACATTGCACATTCATCAGATTAATTCAAGCCACATGGAAAACCCATTTATCCAAACCAAGCATGATTGAGAACTAGGAAATATACCACTTGTATATGTTTCTCATGTATTAAGTGCAGCCAAATTCGATTTATTCCTCACATGGTATACAACAACAGAATGCAGCCACATCAATTGAACATCGCATTGCAGAATTGAACCAAGCAGTTAACTAAACACCACAACAAATGAACCAAACGTTAACTGAGCACCACATTGAACAATATAACATACTCCTAATAGAAGATCAGACAGTTAACCAAACCAAGCATGCTTAACAACTTGGAAATATAGCAATTGTATTTGTTTCTCATGTATTTAGTACAGCCAAATTCGATTTATTCCTTACATGGTATACAATAAGAGAATGCAGCCACAACTATTGAACATCGCATTGCAGAATTGAACCAAGCAGTTAACTAAACACCACAACAAATGAACCAAACGTTAATTGAGCACCACATTGCACAACATAACATACTCCTAATAGAAGATCAGATAGTTAACCAAACCAAGCATGCTTAACAACTTGGAAATATAGCAATTGTATATATTTCTCATGTATTTAGTACAGCCAAATTCGATTTATTCCTCACATGGTATACAATAATAGAATGCAGCCACAACAATTGAACATCGCATTGCAGAATTGAACCAAGCAGTTAACTAAACACCACAACAAGTGAACCAAGCCACAACAAATGAATCAAGCAGTTAAGTAAACACCAATTGAACAGTATAACATACTCCTAATAGAAGATCAGACAGTTAACCAAACCAAGCATGCTTAACAACTTGGAAATATTGCACCCTGAAGAATTGAACATCACATTTGCAGAATTGAACCAAGCAGTTAATTGAACACCACATTGCACGACATATAAAACATATACACTATAGCTGAAGATTGCATGGTGAAAGTAGATAGCACAATTCACTAGAATTTGTTAAGGAATGGCAGTAGCTAGCAAACTGAACATGGGTCCTTATAGTGAGCTAATAAGACAATCTACTCCTCATTGTCGGAGATATCGGTGACGATTGGCTCCTTGGACATGGAAGAGGGCGAGGCCTCCGCATCGTGGGTGCCCTCGTTGTACTGGTGAGTTGCCTGAGCTGCTCCGGGCACCAACCTTCTGGCTCTCGAGATGAGGTAAGCACGTGAATGCTGAGAAAACACCTTGTAGTCTTCGTCGAAGGCACCGACGGTGGCCTCGAGAAAACGCCACGAACTGTCGTTTAAAGCAGCCAACCGCGTCACAGCGTCGGCGCGCGAGGCGTCAACGGTGGCCTCGACGGCGAGGTGCTCCTCCAAGATCTGGGGGTCGGCACGAATGGCAGCTATCACGACCTCATCCGCGCGTGCGGCCGCGATTTGCTTCTCCGCTGCCAAATGCTCCTTAAGGTCCTGGCTATACTGTGTGCACCATGGCTTAGGTCGGCACTTATTTGGTGGAGGGGTCGTGATTTGGGTGGAAGCTATCGTGCTCGCGCCGGCGGCCGGGGCATGTGGGATGTGGAAGGAGGAGGAGGATGGGGGTCGGGTGTGGATTACCTGCCTGGATAGGCGAGGCCGAGTAGCATGAAGGAGGGTCGCCGTCGAGGAGGCGGTGGTGCTGCAAGCAAGGAGTGAAGGTTTCAACTTGCAAAGGAAGGCGGAAAGAGGGGAAATGTGGCTTTTGGTAAGGGGGAGGGGGCAGGGAGGTAGATATTTCCGCGGAAGTCGAAAATTGGAATCGCTTCAAACAAAAAACCGACGCGCAAAGTGTCATCAGACACGGTCCCTTATTCAGACACGGTCCAAAGATATTTTGTGCTGCATCTCACATGGTTGGTTATAATAAACTGTGTGGGATCTACTTGATTTTTGGTCTTGATTTGAATTACATAATGGGGTCACAACGGCCATGGACGGTGTTTGAATTGCTAGACCTTTTATCTGCAGTGATCATAAAAGAATAGGAATTATTCAGGGTTCGTTTGGACATTTTTATGCATTAAGTGAGTTTTCAATGCATTTATGTGCATATTTCAAATTTGAACTACATGCACATGCTCCAGTGCATATAAATTCGTTGAAAAAACAAATCTTTGTCCTTGGGTGCATGCTTAGGTCCCATGCAAGAAATGGGAATGAATTTCAAACTCCATGGCACTGTTGATTGCCGGCAAAACATTGAGATGCCTGGTTTTTAAATTCTAGTAAATCCAAAACTCATCTAAAATTCATGAAACTTGGCATGCTATCATGGAGCGGCATCAACATGCCGTGGTACAAATTTTGTCCCATTTGGGGTAGGTTTGGGTATATGCTTCTCACAAACCGGAGCTTCTCACAACAAGCATGATGGTTTTCGGTAGGGAACGTCCCACCTTTGGGGACGAAACTATATCCATTGCCTCTTATTGCTTTCAAGTTTTTTTCTCGTGTCAACATAGAACAACAGGAGTGTTGTGTGAATATTTGTGATTTTTTGGGGTTCATTTGGACATTTTTATGCATTAACTGAGATTTCAATGCATTTATGTGCATAATTCATATTTGAACTACATGTACATGCTCCAGTGCATATAAATTCATTGAAAAATCAAATCTTTGTCCTTGGGTGCATTCTTAGGTCCCACGCAAGAAATGGGAATGAATTTCAAACACCATGGCACTGTTGATTGCCGGCAAAACATTGAGATGCCTGGTTTTTAAATTCTAGTAAATCCAAAACTCGTCTGAAATTCATGAAACTTGGCATGCTATCATGGAGCGGCATCAACATGCCGTGGTACAAATTTTGTCCCATTTGGGGCAGGTTTGGGTATATGCTTCTCACAAACCGGAGCTTCTCACAACAAGCATGATGGTTTTCGGAGGGAACGTCCCACCTTTGGAGACGAAACGATATCCATTGCCTCTTATTGCTTTCAAGTTTTTTTCTCGTGTCAACATAGAACAACAGGAGCGTTTTGTGAGTTTTTGTGAATTTTCGGGGTTCGTTTGGACATTTTTATGCATTAACTGAGTTTTCAATGCATGTATGTGCATAATTCAAATTTGAACTACATTCGCATGCTCCAGTGCATATAAATTGGTTGAAAAATCAAATATGTGTCCTTGGGTGCATGCTTAGGTCCCATGCAAGAAATGGGAATGAATTTCAAACACCAGGGCACCATTGATTGCCGGCAAAACATTGAGATGCCTGGTTTGTAAATTCTAGTAAATCCAAAACTCGTCTGAAATTCATGAAACTTGGCATGCTATCATGGAGCGGCATCAACATGCCATGGTACAAATTTTGTCCCATTTGGGACAGGTTTGGGTATATGCTTCTCACAAACCGGAGCTTCTCACAACAAGCATGATGGTTTTCAGTAGGGAACGTCCCACCTTTGGGGACGAAACGATATCCATTACCTCTTATTGCTTTCAAGTTTTTTTCTCGTGTCAACACAGAACAACAGGAGTGTTGTGTGATTTTTTGTGATTTTTAAGGGTTCGTTTGGACATTTCTATGCGTTAATTGAGTTTTCAATGCATTTATGTGCATAATTCAAATTTGAACTACATGCGCATGCTCCAGTGCATATAAATTGGTTGAAAAATCAAATCTTTGTCCTTGGGTGCATGCTTAGGTCACATGCAAGAAATGGGAATGAATTTCAGACACCATGGCACCGTTGATTGCCGGCAAAACATTGAAATGCCTGGTTTTTAAATTCTAATAAATCCAAAACTCGTCTGAAAATTCATGAAACTTGGCATGCTATCATGGAGCGGCATCAACATGCTGTGGTACAAATTTTGTCCCATTTGGGGCAGGTTTGGGTATATGCTTCTCACAAACCGGAGCTTCTCACAACAAGCATGATGGTTTTCGGTAGGGAACGTCCCACCTTTGGGGACGAAACAATATCCATTGCCTCTTATTGCTTTCAAGTTTTTTTTCTCGTGTCAACATAGAATAACAGGAGTGTTGTGTGAATTTTTGTGATTTTTCAGGGTTCGTTTGGACATTTTTATGCATTAACAGAGTTTTCAATGCATTTATGTGCATAATTCAAATTTAAACTCCATGCGCATGCTCCAGTGCATATAAATTGGTTGAAAAATCAAATATGTGTCCTTGGGTGCATGCTTAGGTCCCATGCAAGAAATGGGAATGAATTTCAAACACCAGGGCACCGTTGATTGCCGGCAAAACATTGAGATGCCTGGTTTTTAAATTCTAGTAAATCCAAAACTCATCTGAAATTCATGAAACTTGGCATGCTATCATGGAAGGGCACCCGACATGTTGTGGTATTTTTCGTGTCCATTTTGAGAGAAGGCGCACTCGAATAATGACAGCCAACAAAGGCATTTTGAAAAAAATAGCTGCCACTTTAATATCTCAAATGTTTGTATAATTCAAACCGTGTGCGTTCGGTTAACCATTCACGTGACGCCACGCGTCTTGGTTTTTATGGCTATAGGATGTGCCGTGTGGACAGCTGCTTGATTGAACGGGAGGCGTGCGAGCGCAGTCTGGTGCACAGGCTCACCGGGAAGCGTACAAGTTGTTCAACGCAGAATCTGTGCATCTCTTAATGCAAAAAGGTTTAGACTATGGTATGCAAATTAAAGCCAGACTTTGGCGCTAAGCCAAGAGCCACTGCGATTTGTCAAAATATGCAGCTAAAAATCAATATCACCATCTATTTTTTGCAACTAAAATTCAGTAATTAAGCATAGATTTCATTCATACTAGAGATTAAGCAGTCGTTCTCACCGGGAAGCGAGACAGCCTTGGCCCGCCACCCGCCTCGCTCCCACTGGTCTATATTAATGGCACCACCGAGCGGCCGCACCCCCCCATCTTGCCACACACAATTCCTCTCTCTCCGCCCGCATCCTCGACGCCGCTCTGAGTCCTCAAAGCCATCAGTGTATGAGGATGCCGCCGAAGCGCCCCATCGGAGGGAGTGGCGACGCCGGGGCTGCTGAAGCACCGGAGCACGGCGTGAATATGGAGACAGATGTTCCCGTCCCCACCGACGAGGTGGAGAATGAGGCTACCAACAAGCAGAGGCGTGTCGAGAAAGAACCGCAAGCGACTCCAGCAGGCCTAGACTTCATCAACAACCTCCCCGACGATATGTTGATAGTCATCATATCGCTCCTCCCAATCAGAAATCGGGCGAGGACAGCCGCTGTTTCCCGGCGGTGGCGCACCCTATGGCTCCGCACCCCTGTCGACCTCCTCCATGCCCACAAGCTCTGCCATGGCTATCGCCAAAGCTTGGATGCATTCTCCCAGATCCTCGGCAGTCACCATGGCCCAATCAAAGGCCTTATCGCGGGAAAGTTCCGTTCCAATGGCAAGGAGCGAGCCAAGCTTGACGAGTGGTTCCGATCCCGCGCCATAGATCAGCTTGAGAAGCTAAGTTATAATGATGGGCATATGAGCTTGCTGCCAACGTCCACGCTCCGCTTCGCGCCCACGCTGTGCCTCGCCAAGTTCATGAACTGCCATTCCCCCCCACCCCCTTAATGACGCGCCCGCTCTTTTTCTACCACGATTGAAGCACCTCGAGCTCGTCGTCGTCCGCATCCCAAAGGATGACATGGAGCGCCTGCTCTGCGGCTGTACTGCACTCGAGTTCCTCCGTCTTCAGGTGATGAATTGGTCGAGTACCTTGCACATCACCTCCAGGACTCTCCGCACTATTTATGTGTGTAGCTGGTGCTGCAACGAGAGATCACAACAGGTGGATCACAATATGGTCATCCAGGACACACCTTCACTTGAGAGATTACTTGTAGTTGATCAACAAGGTCCAACAAGAATCAATGTCATTTCTGCGCCGAAATTGAAAGTGGTGGGCTACTCGTCTGTCAAATACTACAACTTTCAGGTACAACAGTCGCCTTATATACCTCTCCTTCTTGATATCAACGTTATTTCTAGTTTTGAAGATGTATGTTCGTATGTCATCCAGCGAAGCTTCACCTAGACTATGGGCATAGTGAAGGTCTTGGCACTAGAGTCTGTCGTCCCCAACTTGGACCAAGTTTTCAGTTGCTTGAGATGCTTTCCGCACCTGAAGAAGCTGTATATCGAGGTGATGTTCCTTTCCTGTTAAATGTTAACCATAAGGGAGTTCAATATTTTGCACCTTTTCCCAAGTTTACAATGACTATGTACTACGATTTCTGAAGGAATTTTGGAGGATTTTAGGACATACACCCCCACCCCATATTGGTTGCTTCATTCATATGGTTACAATCGTCCATAAGCATTTCTCCTTTGGATTAATCTGTACTAGTTTTCTTAGGGAATTTTTCATCCAATCCAACCTCTTGTGAAGAAGGCTACATGTTCCTAGATTGTAATCAAATTAATGCCCATGTTAATCATGACAGATCGAAGATGGCACGTTGGTGCATTTTACAAATCCTGCAAACCAAATGGGCGTGTAGCAGTGTTCAAAACTGCATGTAGGCACTAACACGTTCTCTTCTTTTGCAGTGCATATTAGGCCCGGTGGAAGATGTTGATAACGACAATCACATCGAATGCCTAGATCTGCATCTCTCAAATATTACTTTGAACTCCTACCGAGGGACCCCACCGGAGATTACACTCGCCATTTTCTTTCTTGCCAGAGCAAAGGTGCTGAGGGTACTGAGGTTGAACACGCATTTAATTAGGAAAGATCAATTGTATGATTATCAGAGGAGGCTGGTACTGCGGAATGGAAGTGCCTCCAAAAATGCCAAACTTCGTATTGGAAGAGCATATGGCAAAGCAATTGGAAGTTATTGTGTCAAACCCATACATGACTTGTCAGCGGCTGATCCCTTTTCAGAAATGACGCAGCTTGCAATGTTTGAATTTGGGCATTGTAATCTTTGAACTTGAACCTTGCAATATTTATGGTATTTGTTATATTGAACCATTTCTGTTCTCTTGTCTCAATGCAAACAGTTCATCCGGGTGAACCGCATGTCGTACATCGCACACACCTTGATCTGGCTGACCGTTTCTTTTGTGTTACCTAATCACAAACAGTTCATCCGAGTGAACTATAAGATGTACATTGCACACACCTTGATCTGGCTGACCGTTTCTTTTGTGTTGCCTAATCACAAACAGTTCATCCGAGTGAACCTTATGCTGCACATCGCACACGCCTTCATCAGGTTGCCCGTTTCTTTTGTTCCGTCTCATCGCAAATGGTTCATTGGACTGAACTGTATGCCCTGGATCGCACACGCAACTAAAATCTGAACCGTGTTTGATGCATCCTCCATTGCAAATGTTTTGCACCTTTTTTGACGGGTTTTTTACATCCCCGTTTGTGATTAATGCATCGCACACAGTTTCGTGAACCGGTTCTCTGATCATCGTGTCGCGTTAGCAGCATCCTGCAGTAGTGTGATGAACTCTGCAGAGTGCAGAAGTAATGTAGTTACTACTTGCCTCTGTTTTCAGAAGTTAATTTTGTAAGCTCTGTTTCATTTCCAGCCGATGCAATTGCAATGTGGTTGCCCCTAATTTCTTGCTTGTTGTGTTCAATTAGTTGTGGTATCTTCCTTGCATGCTTCTATTGATGGATGGATCAACTGCCCAAATTGGATTGATTGGTTGATGAATTCAAGGTGTACTAAGCAGCTATCTTGGGAACTTCTGTTTTTTGTCATTGAAGAATTAAAACTGCAGATGATTACTTGCATGCTCAGTCAAATGTAGCTTGAGTTTTAGGTGTCAACTAGCCTACTGCCTACATATCATAGTCCCTCATAAGTAGAGGATTACTTCAACTGAACTAAATCAGAGAGGAGCGGTTAGCCTAGAGCCAGCTAGAGCCACCTAAATCCACATACCAAGGATAAATCTTGTGCTCAGCTCTAGTATATCAACCTAGAGCCACCTAAAATATGGTGCAACTATGATTGTTGCCACAAGTATTCCAATGTGATCATACCACAAGGAAGATGTGATCACACCACAAGTTTTCCAATGTGAGCACACCACTAGGTTTAGTTTTGGTTAATAAGAACGAAGAAAGATGAAAATAAAATAAGAAGAAGAAGATAAAGAGGAGGAAGAAGAAGTGTATTTCCCCCCTATTTTTAGATTACTATGCTCTGTTTTTCAACATTTTCAGATTTCATTCATGTTTAAAGAAATCCCTAGTTTTGAAGGGTGCCAATTGGCATTGCCAACTAACCTACCAAATTAATTAAGTGTTGTTGATGTTGTTGAGCACAAGTGCATTGCTTTTTTTTCTGAGTTTTCTTTCATGTCTAAAAACTTGGCTCTGCTCCAACTATGTCCATTTATCAAATTAATATGATACATTTCATAGATATGGTTCTAGCTAGTTGTGTTTATAGATATGGTTCTAGATACTAATTGGTCTCTTCTGCTGCTTATCAGAGATGGGGGGAGGCCGCCACCGCAGGCTACGCTCTGCCACACCGGAGTACGACTTGGAAGGTTTCGAGTTCTTCACGATCATACTCGAGAATTACTCCAAGAGGCAGGTATATAAAAGGAGAGATCTCCCCTTCAACCATATCTTTAACATAACTCTGTTGTTTGCTACATCACTGCTTGACCCACGCTGCAGAGGCTGCCTGGCACTTTTATGAAGATGCTAGATAGCCATCGGCCAAAGAATGTGAAGCTACGACAGGCCGGCAGCGGGCTTCGCAGGTTGTGGGGCGTGGAGGTGGTGTTCAGGTACGACCACATGTACCTGTGTCGTGGCTGGGAGCAGTTCGTCTGTGCCTACGACCTGCGGCACGGGTACTTCCTTGTCCTCAGGTACGACGGCAACGCCACGCTCACCGTGAAGGTGTTCAACACAACTATGTGCCGCATGCGCTACCAGGACAACGACGATGCCAGTACGCTCTGCCTCTTCTTCCTCTCCATTTGGCTTTGTCGTTGTTTTGTCACGACAGATGTCCTTAGTGTCAGGACTTAGTCGTGAGGCCAACACATCTATGTGGTAGCTTGAGAGGGGTTGAGCGGAATCGAGAGACGCAACACAAGACAAGGATTTAGACAGCTTCGGGCCCCGGGAAAAATCATCCGGTAATAACCCTTCATGCTGTTTGAGGCTAGGTCTCATTATGATCACAAGGGAGTCGCCGGTAAACCGGCTCTTTGAGTCTAGCCCTAGAGATTATTTCTTCTTGCCTGTCGCTTGTCCCTCTTTGGGGAGCCCTGTCCCTCCTTATATATGTTGAAGGGGCGGGTTACATGTGGAGTCCTATTAGGATTAGGACTAGTCTACCTTCTAATACAAACCGAATACAGGTCCGGGTCTTAACTCCTTATAAGGTAAGTATTCTTATGCCTTTCCTTGTAAACCGGCCCACCATAGTATGAACCGGCCTTCATGAACCGCCCGTTGGGCCACCGGGTCTTGTCGCTCCTCTGACCCGCGTGCCGGATTACCAATGAATCGTAAACCGCCAGGTCCAAACGGGTCGCCAGTGAATCATCAAGTCTTAGCCGGGTCTCAAGTAAACCGCCAAGTCCGGCCAGGTTATATTTCCGGCCGGTTTACGCCGCGGGGTATATCCCCGACATTAGGCCCCGGTTTAATTTGGATTTATCCACGTTAAACTGATCCTGCAACATAAACATAAGAACGAATTTGACAAGTTGCACTCCGCGTTAAATATTCTTGTAAACCGGCATCTGATCATCCTTAAGTCCTTGTTATTTCCTTCTTCTAGAAAATCCGGGTCATTAGATCAGCTTCATAAACAATTTTCTTGTAGAAAAATTATTGTAAACAAAAAATCCATTTGACTCCACCTTCAATGCGCTGACTTGACAAAAATATTGGTCTTCAAATATTCAACTGATATCCGCCGGTTTGAAAATGTAGAACTTGCCGGTTTATGATTACCAGCATTGCCGGGTTATAAAAACTGATAATTCCGGGTCATGATTGTTGCCAACGTTGGTTCATGATTGTTGCCAACGCTGGTTCATGATTATTGATGATGCCGGGTTGCAGACACATGGTCATAATGATTGGTGACGTCGGGTCAATCTGGTTTGCTCAAAACAGATAATTTGAAAATATTTCTCCGATAATAATATAATACCTGTAGCCCCCAAGTCTTGAGCAGAACAAAGTGATGGGTTAAGACTTGCTTCAATATAAATACTGCCACTTTCGAAGAAATCCATGTTGTTCATCCCAGCCACAACTGAATACTCCATATATGTAGCCCCCAAGTACTGGGTTGTCATGCTTGCAGCAACCTGGGACTTGTAATTGCTTATAAAAACTTCAATCAGTGTAGCCCCCAAGGGCCGGGTCATTATGCAATAATGAGCAGGGACTCTGTAAATATAATCATGTAGACTTGAGCAGTGATGTGTAGCCCCCAAGGGCCGGCTTAGTAAGAAAATAATGAACCGGGACTTGACATATACTTCAAAAATAACATCTTATACTGTAGCTTCCATCGTAGGGCTTGAACCCATGTCCACAAGGTTAATAGCTTTGTGCTTTACCAACTGAGCAATGGACCCTTTAATATAATGGATTAATGCTTGTAT
The DNA here is from genome assembly GCF_018294505.1 of Triticum aestivum. NCBI lineage: Eukaryota > Viridiplantae > Streptophyta > Magnoliopsida > Poales > Poaceae > Triticum > Triticum aestivum. The sequence goes on along the minus strand of NC_057814.1, from coordinate 235,860,906 downwards.
ACCTTGAATGTTTGACAGGAGCAATTGGTAGCCCCCAAGGGCCGGCTCATTATGATGTGATGAGTCGGGTCTTTAATAAGATGAGCAAAAAATGACTTTGCATTAGCCCCCAAGTGCCATGGCGCATGCTGGCAGTGACATTGCATATTTCATGTAATCTCAGCTTGAATAATGTAGCCCCCAAGTGCCGGGTCATAAGCCTGCAGCGACTCAGGACTATTCCTTCAATTGTAGAATAAATCATATCCATTGATAATATAATAGCCATTGCGCTAAAGCGACTTTGGAAACCTTAATCATAATACTGGTTATTGATAACCATAATAAAAATCAGCCATGTAGGCTAATTGAAGATTTGAATAAGATAATCCAATGATTTATGAGCGCATGATTCCAATGGCGCAATCCAAATATATACTGGCGACTTATAGTCCCAAGCCAGGCCGGGTTAACAAACACCGGATAATTTCTCATCATACACTGGCGACTTATCGTCTTAAAGCCAAGCCGGGTTAATAAACACCGATGATTTATAATTATGCTTTATTCAACCTGTTTCTGCATACAGCAAGTTTAAAGTGTCCTGGCGGTTTACCGCCGGATGGGTCATAATGCCCAACATATAACCTGGGTTGATAACCAAGGCTGCACTTAAGAATAATCAAATATGAAATATATCATACCTGTGACATTGAATCACATCGTTGGTTTACCAACTTTTTATAGTAAGGGTGATAACCCAAATCTTGAGTACTGATAACTCCTTCCATATTGTGCCGGTTTATGATAAAATCGTACTGGGTTATGATAAACACCGGGTTATCCATATGTAATACTGGCGACTTGTAGTCGAAACCAGACCGGGTTAATAACACCGGATTATAATTGATCATGTATTTTCAACTTGTAATTGAAAGCCAAGCCGGGTCAATGAACGCCGGTTTAACAGAAAACATCATAAGCTTTGTCAAAAGAGAGAAAAACTTAGCAAAAAGCAAATGAAAACTTATAGTCGAGGCTTTTCACGGGCTGCCAGGCCCCAAATTCGAGGCTTTTCATGGGCTGCTAGGCCACTGAGTTAAACCATTTCACAAAGCCTTTTAAGATGGTCCTCAATCCTTAACCAATCATCGTTTTAACTTGACAAGTTTAGGGTCCTTTTCTGGAGTAACTTGCCAAAGTTCAAAGGGTCATACCAGGTTTACCTGGGCGGAGTGACTTACTTAAATAGGCAGGCTAACCTGGGGTTTTAGGTGTATACACCAGGCTTCCAAGCCATGGCTTGATAGCCTGTTACAAGTGTAGATTCTTTGTTCATTTCGACAGCAAAGAATCCCCAAGTAACATTTTGAGCTGTGCTCAGTGGGTGCCTATATTTGAGTTGTTGCTTTACAACACTCTCTTTAGCCCCGGATTGATTTGGCTTTGAGCCGATCAAGAGGTGTGACTATGGTTCGGATACGACCAAGCCCCCAAGTGATGTTGTGGCATTGCGCCGATCAAGAGGTGTAGCTATGGTTCAGATAAGACCAAGCCCCCAAGTGATGTTATATAAAGCTTTGATAAGCTGAATCAAGGGGTAAACCGAACGCTGTTTTATAAACAGAAGCCCCCATGTAATCAATAATATGATAAGCCAATAAGGCAGGATACCCATGTTTGAACCGCACATCATGAAGCAGGTCCTCTTCGGCAACCTTTAACTTTTGCAAGAGATAAATTCTTCTTGAACCGGATGTTAAACCGGATATTGAGAGCTTCAAAGCTTTGTGGGAGACATCTTTCTCTTGAACCGGATTTTAAACCGGAATCTTCATTTTCAACCGGAAATTTTCTGACGGCCTTTAAACTCGAACTTGCGAGAGATTAATTCTTTCTGAACCGGAAATTCTTAAACCGGATTTGAGAGCTTCAGAGCCTTGTGGGAGAATAGATTTCCCTTGAACCGGATTGTAAACCGGATATGTGAGAGCTTCGGTGAGACTGACTTCCCTTGAGCCGGATTTTAAACCGGAATCCTTTCTGATGAGCCGGAACTTCTTCATTGAGCCGGGATTTTGTAACTGTCATATACTTTATAAGCCGGAAATTTTTTGACAGCCCTTAAATTTTCATCAATATAACAGTAGCCTCCAGGACCGGGTTATTTTTCCCTCCATCATCCCGGGGTTCTTAAATTTGCTGAAACTGGCAAGATTTGCTGACTCATGTCATCATAGCCCCCGAGTCTCAAAGGTGACTCGAGGAGTTAGCTTGAGACTCTCCATATTTGACCGTGATGTAAACCGGCATAACTTGTATATCATTGGTGTTGATAGCACGATGTGAATCCACAGAAGGTTGAGGTGACTGCGGTGGGTTATAAATGATCCCGCATGAGCCGTGTCAGCAACTCGGCCAATGGTTCCTTCCAACTGGTGATTTGAAGTTAACCAAAAACTGTAGTGGCGGCGACTTGTGCGCCTGCCCGTTGAACCACCCAGCGCAGACGGCCATTGATAGTGTATGATAATTTGCCTCCATTTTGTTGAAAGAAAACCGGGCTACCCAAGCTGTGACTTGTTCATACTCCAATAAACAGCTCATGCAGACAGGTGCGGCCCGGTATGTTGATGTAGACCAGGCCGCGAGAGACGGATAGCAAAGACGACCGCAGCATCAGAGGCAACATAGATGAGTCGGCCACGACGTTGTATGCCGGTGCGGACAAGCAAATTGTCCTCCTCGTTGTAAACCGGCGCGGACGCGTGAACCGGCCGCGAGAGCGGACGGGTGAGTCGTCCGTGGCGTTGTAAGCCGGTGCGGACGCGCGAGTCAATCACAGGCGCAGTCCCGGCTAGTTGATGTAGACCGGGCCATACGGGCGGCGGCTTGTGCGCGTCCATTCATCGGGTAATATGTTACGGACTATCGCCGGGCGGAATATTGTCAGCCCATGCTCCATACCCATGGTATAAAGTGAATGATTGTCCTGTATATAGAAATACACAAACCAACGTAATTGTTCCTTGACAAAAATAATATGTGTCAAAAATAAACTTAGATAGAATTCACCTGATATGTTAGGCCGGAAATTATCCGTTGAAGAGTTGATGATCACCTCGGTGACACTAAAACCAATCATGACCGAGTCGGCCGTGAGAGCAGACAGATGAGCCGGCCGCGGCTTTGTAAGCCGGTGCGGACGGGCGAGTCAACCGCAGGCGCGACAAGCCGTGCGGGCGGGCGAGTAATCGCAAGCGCGGTAATCCGCTCGGACGGGCGAGTTAATGTAGACCGGGCCACAGAGGCAGCAACTTGCTCACATCCGTTCTCCGGGTAGTGTGGCACGGATGAAAACGTTGCTGCAGAACGTTAACAGTGCGTGCTCCATACCCGCAGTATAATGCCTCCAATTTGAAATGAACAATTGTCCTGCGAAACAATATTACATGCCCAAGTAATTGTTCTAAAAAGAATTAACCGACTGATAAAATACAGAGGAAGATATCACCTGATGCATTGGGATGACAAATGATCTTTGCACGTCTATAATTTAGCTGGGATATGGAATCGAACAGCAACATGAATGATGACTTAATCCACGTCCACCTTTTTTCAATCGTCCAATCATCTCCCCACCTTTCTTTTCTTCAAGCGGCAACCAGCAGGAGAGCATGCCTGGGGGCAACGGCTCAGAGGAAAAACCAGGCAGGGGCGACTCGAGGCGCGGTAAGCCGTGCGGGTCAATGGGGACGGAGGTAGCGCACTGGCGACTTAAGACCGGTCCCGACAGAAGAGGAATAAGGGCGCGGGTGTGGATGGTAAACCAGCGCGAGCAGACGACAGCAGCTGACTACAGTGGTGAACCGGCGCATGAGGAGCAGCAGTACTGAATCAAGGCGGCGACTAAGGCCAGACTGGCTCGGGCGATTCAACCATGTAGCTATGGGGGTGACTCACAGGCTCAGAGGTGAGGCCGGTTCGGAAGCTGTAATAAGGGCACTCCGGCAGCTCAACACAGTGCGTCCGCCGCAACAGTGGGTTGGAGAGGCGCGACCATAACCAGTTCAGTGCGGCCACGTGGGGCAGATCCCACGAGGCAATTCGTCCACGATGGCGGAGGGGCCAAGGTGGCCTGCATGGCACAACAGCAGAACGGACTAACGGAGGCGGTTCGGCCAGGGTTGAGTCGGAGCGGAGCCATTGACCTGGCGAAGGTGTGGTGCTGCTGGTGCGACGCACGGTCAGGCCGGGGCGGCGACTCAGATGTGACAGGCGGCAGGCGCTGCGACTGTGGATGCCTTACTCGGCTTGCATTGATGCTTCTGGTCGCATGTCTTTGTCAGAAGTGGTAACTGAGTACTAGTACTAGTATTTTTCCTTTGGTTTCTCAGCCATGTAGTCAGCAACGTATTGCTGAGATGCCACGGGACTTGATGGTGCAGGATATTAAATCCACTTTTTGCTCCGTGTTCTACTAGTTCACGATTTGATGTCTGCTGGTTTGCTTTGGTCAACGTGCAACACACGTTAATCTCTCTTTCTAAATCTTGATGGGTGTGCTTGGACGAGCGATGGCCTAAAGTTGAGACCAGGGTGGCCCGGCAATAAGGACGACGACGACTCAGGTCAGACCCGAGGCGGAGCCGCCCGGTAACTCGGGAGACGGGCGCGCGGCCAGTGAGTCCGAGTCCGGATCAAGTTCGAGCCCGGCTTGTACCATATTGTTATTCTGGAATCTCTCCCTGATGCTTCTTGAGTCTTCGTGTGATGCATCGGAGTTGATTTAGTCAAAACTTCCTCTCATTAGAACTCACGTACTAGAAGTAGCACGTAGTACTATTCCAAAATCCATCAGATCTCGTAAACCGTGCAACTACTAGTACTTGACCGTCACTTCCGTGAGTGTAGCAGCAGCAATGATTCAATCCTCTCAGGAGTTGATGCAGATCCTTCCAACTGATTTTTCTTCATTCGGAAATTTGCGAACTTCTCGATCTCTGAAGAAAATTCGTTCAAGAACTCAACACCATCGTGCGCAGGCCCCACGGTGGGCGCCAACTGTCATGGTTTTGTCACGGCAGATGTCCTTAGTGTCAGGACTTAGTCGCGAGGCCAACGCATCTATGTGGTAGCTTGAGAGGGGTTGAGCGGAATCGAGAGACGCAACACAAGACAAGGATTTAGATAGCTTCGGGCCCCGGGAAACATCATCCGGTAATAACCCTACATGCTGTTTGAGGCTAGGTCTCATTATGATCACGAGGGAGTCGCCGGTAAACCGGCTCTTTGTGTCTAGCCCTAGAGATTATTTCTTCTTGCTTGTCGCTTGTCCCTCTTTGGGGAGCCCTGCCCCTCCTTATATATGTTGAAGGGGCGGGTTACATGTGGAGTCCTATTAGGATTAGGACTAGTCTACCTTCTAATACAAACCGGATACAAGTCCGGGTCTTAACTCCTTATAAGGTAAATATTCCGTATGCCTTTCCTTGTAAACCGGCCCACCATAGTATGAACCGGCCTTCATGAACTGCACGTTGGGCCACCGGGTCTTGTCGCTCCTCTGACCCGCCTGCCGGATTACCAATGAATCATAAACCGCCAGGTCCAAACGGGTCGCCAGTGAATCGTCAAGTCTTAGCCGGGTCTCAAGTAATCCGCCAAGTCGGGCCGGGTTATATTTCCGGCCGGTTTACGCTGCAGGGTATATCCCCGACACTGATTGTTAAAAAAATTGTTGCACTTAGTCAGGCAAGGGGAGCAGCAGCAGCGACTCTGGCTACAGCAAAAGCAGCAGCGAGGATGATCCGGAATGGAGTGGGGAAGAAGAGGAGCATAGTGGGGATGAGGAGGTGCAGCCTATTCTGTCTGACGATGACCTCGCGATGGTGGTGGCTGGCGATGGCCAAGAGATGGTGCTGGCTGGCGATGGGCAAGCGATGGTGGTGGCTGACGATGGGCAAGAGATGGTTCTGCCTAAAGATGGCCTCGCGATGGTGGTGTTGCCTGACAATGACCTCACGATGGTGGTGGCGTCGGCGATCCCATAGCTGGGCGACATGACCTGCCAATTGTGGTAGAAGACTACATCCTACTGCCTTGCCGCTCTAAGCGCATCACGATGATGAAGGAGAAGGAGAAGGAGGAGTGAAGTATGTCAGGTATGTCAGATCTCCAAAATGATCCATACTTAGCTTTGTTTCCTCCAAAATGACCTAAGTTAGCTCTAATATGCTAAGTTATCTCTAATATGCTTAGTTACCTAGGTTTGAAATGGCATAACAATCTTGGTAACCTCATATATGTCATATAGTTAGCTTATTTTCCTTGAAAATGACATAATAAGCCTAATTAGCTCCAAAATGATCAATTTTACCTAAGTTAGCTCCAAAATGACCTAAGTTAGCTTCAAAATGCTAAATTAGCTCTAATATGCTTAGTTACCTGGGTTATCTCAAGAAAGACCTATACTTAGCTTACTTAAGTCAAAAATGGCATAATATGCTTAGTTAACTCAAAAATGGCATATTTAGCTAGGTTAGCTCCAAAATGACCAATTTTACCTAGGTTAGCTCCAATATGATCCATTTTACCTAGGTTAGCTCCCAAATGACCAAGTTTACCCAGGTTAGCTCCAATATGATCCATTTTACCTAGGTTAGCTCCCAAATGACCAAGTTTACCCAGGTTAGCTCCAATATGATCCATTTTACCTAGGTTAGCTCCCAAATGACCAAGTTTACCTAGGTTAGCTCCAATATGATCCATTTTACCTAGGTTAGCTCCAAAATGACCTATTTACCTAGCTTAGCTCTAAAATAACCTACACACTTAGCATTTTTACCTAGCTTAGTTAGAAGAAGAAGAAGATAAAGAAGATGAGAGGAGAAAAAGAAAGAGAAGATAAATTCTTCTTCTTTTTCTTCTTCCTTTTCTTCTTTTTCTTCTAGCTAGTCTTCTTCTTCTAACTTTCATCTTTCCCAATTTGTAGATTTGCTTTAGATGAGGAAGCTTGCATTGATGGAGTGTACTCTTCTCCTTGTGCTTCCTTTTTTTATGGAAACTTGTTGGAAACTTATTTTGGATATGTATGTATATATGGATATGTTGTTGGAAACTTGTTTCGGATATGTATGGATATATGGATATGTTGTTGGAAACTTCTTGTTCGTAATCATTGTATGTTGGATATGTTGTTGGAAACTTGTATGTTTCTTATGTTGTTGGAAACTTATTGTTGGTATGCTTGTTGAAATTATTTTGAAATGTGTATATATATATATGTGAAATTCTGTCAAAATGAATAAATTTAAGAAAAAACAGGGCACTTTGCTGTCGGCAAAGAGTTTTGCCATCAGCTAGCAGACGGCAAAGCTGCCAAGTGGCAGCTACCTGTGCAACCTGGGTGGGGCACTTGGCTAGCCTATATGGTTTCTTTGCCGTCTGCTGGCAGACGGCAAAGAACTTTGCATCTTTGCCGTCTGTCAGCGGACGGCAAAGCGCATTGTTAACCCCTTAATGGCCCTAAGCTGCCACGTGTGCCGTTCAGGCTCTTTGCCGTCAGCCAGCTGACGGCAAAGGCCTTTGCATCTTTGCCGTCTGCCAGCAGACGACAAAGAGGCCTTTGTCGTAGCCTATTCAGCCAGAACTGTTGCCGTTCGCCAGGCATGCCTTTGCCATCAGCCATGGCAGACGACAAAGTGCCTGATTCCTGTAGTGACACGAGCTATTGATCTACAACATAGATATGCAAATACTATCAGGACTAAGTTCATGATAAATTAAGTTCAATTAATCAAATTACTTAAGAACTCCCACTTAGATAGACATCCCTCAAGTCATCTAAATGATACGTGATCCAAATCAACTAAACCATGTCCGATCATCACGTGAGATGGAGTAGTCATCAAAGGTGAACATCTCTATGTTGATCATATCTACTATATGATTCACGTTCGACCTTTCGGTCTCCAGTGTTCCGAGGCCATGTCTGTACATGCCAGGCTCGTCAAGTTTAACCCGAGTATTCCGCATGTGCAAAACTGTCTTGCACCCGTTGTATGTGAACGTAGAGTCTATCACACCCGATCATCACGTGGTGTCTGAACACGACGAACAGTCGCAAAGGTGCATACTCAGGGAGAACACTTATACCTTGAAATTTAAGTAAGGGATCATCTTATAATGCTACTGTCGTACTAGCAAAATAAAATGCATAAAAGATAAAAACATCACATGCAATCAAAATAAGTGACATGATATGGCCACCATCATCTTGTCCCTTTGATCTCCATCTCGAAAGCACCGTCATGATCTCCATCGTCACCTGCTTGACACCTTGATCTCCATCGTAGAGTCGTGGTCGTCTCGCCAACTATTGTTTCTACAACTATCGCTAACGCATAGTGATAAAGTAAAGCAATTACATGGCGTTTACATTTCATACAATAAAGCTGTGACGCCCCAAGACCGACGCTCCAGATGTCGTCCATGTTTTCCGAGTTTCGTCGTGTGATTTGTTTTGCTTGTTGCTTTCATCATTGCATCATGTGCATTGCATCATGTCATCTTGCACCCCTTTTTTAAACTCAACTAAATAAACCGTATGGATCTTCGGTCCATTTAAATCGAGGGATATTCACAATGGTGATTTCTCTTTAGAACATATACTCCCAATATTATTAGGGAGCTATAATAAATATTCCATTAACTGGAAATCACCCATAACACATTTGGATTATTCTTCAACTCTTCTTTTATCCGACTCAACTTTCTATCCTTCCTTTTCGACCTTTTAGTAAAATTGAGTTGCAATTTTACTTCTCCATAAATGTTCCAAATCTGCCCATAAATCACATCTAGTGTGTAGGGTCAGCTCCTACAATTCCAATCCATTTGGAGATCATTTGAATGGGTTTTGAAATTCAAACATGTCGAGTTAAATTCAACATGTGCGGATTTTACTTCCCCTAAAAATCCCCAGGCTATTTTTGTCAAATCCCTCATATTTTTGTGAGTCCGGGAAAATTACCTGCATGCTCAAATTCGTTCCCTAAACCCCTCTTCCCTTTTTTCCCCTTCTCTCTAATGTTTTCTGTTAAAGAAGAATCAAGAGGGAGAGAGAAGAAAGCCTAGCTGGACCTCCCAACTCTCGCGCCAGCCCATCTGCTTCATGGCCCAAGACCAAGCCTACCCCTTCCTAACCCTAGCCCGCTCAACCTCCCTCTTCCTCGATCCCCACTTCTCCCCTCGCGCCGCCAGACCCCGTGCCCGATCTCCACGCGCAGCGCCCAATCCCCTCGCTCGTATCCCCCTCCATCCACCTCCCGATCTCGCGTCGGCGTGCCCCCTGTGCCCTCCCTTGGCCCTCCTCCGTCAGCTCCGTGACCGAGCTCCTCTTCCTCCGTGCCATCTTCGTCGAGCGCCAGGAGCTCGACCTCCAGTCCTCTCACCTTGCGCCGGCGAGCACGACGCCCCTCCGCTGCGACCAGGATCGCCGCCGCCCTCGACCCGCCTCGCCGTCGTCCATGGCCACGCCCTCGCCAAGTGTCAGCGCAGCCTCGCCGCATCCTGCCGTTCTCCTTCGTCGCCGGACCTGCACCGTCGTCTGCTTCCTCTACAGCGACCAGGAGCCACCTCGCCCGTGTGTCTCCTCCACCAGCAGCCTGCAACGCCCGAGGAAAGACGAGCTCCTCCCGGTCCCCATGGTGGCTGCTTCCCCTGCCCCGAGCTTCCCTGCTGCCGGCGTCCAAGTCCCGCGCTGCCATGACCTCGCTGCATCTCGCGCGCTGCTCATGGCCTGCACCAACCTCCTCCTCCACCGTCAAGTCCGTCGTTCCCCATCGTACCGTCGCTGGAGTTCACGCCCAAGGCCCGCTGCAACCTCACCTTCGGCCATGCCCTTGCCTTCTTGTACTGTTGTCACTGGACGCCAAGGCCACCGCTACACCCGTACATCGCGCCGTTGTTCGCTGCACGCCAAGACCACCCCCATAGATTTTGCCAAGTACCACTACGACCCGTGTGCGACTATGCAGATTCGCCAAGTACCCCATTGGCAAGACCGATGCCCGAACAAGCACACCGGCTGTGTGGATTTCGGAAAGTCCCTCGACGACCGGCGCTTAGTACCACAACGGTTGCCATGTACATCTACACCAAGGCCGGACCGACAAGTACCCCGAGAAAGTGTGTACCTCTACCGTCGAGCCCGTAGACGTCAAGTTCCTCGCCGTGACCCCGATCATCTACCGAGTGTGTACGACTATGAAACGTGAACCACTACTTCCACTACTGTCGCCGTGTACCACTACTTCCTCTACGACCGTCCCGAGAACGTCTACTTCCTCTACTTCGCACCGACTCGGTCCGCCTCAAAACGCATGCTTCGAAGGTATAACCGCCGGGACGACCGCCATGAACGAATGCATGTGTTGTATGAGATGTTCGTGTTTGCACCGTGTCCGAGTTGTCGTTGCTCGTTCCTCCTCGTTTGCCATGGCGTCGACCCGTGGGAACCCGGTATCCGGGATCACCCCACCATCCTTGCATGTTTCGCACATCCGCACACTTTGCACCGACATCTTGATGAGTTGTCGGATCATCTGAATGTTGTCGTGGCACCATTTCCGTTGTCGTTGCCGTGGCACCCCTTTTGTTTCGCCATGTTGACCAAATGCTTCATAACATGCTCATGTCAACGTTTTCATAAAAATGCATAAACTTGTATATGTCATCCGCATCATGATAACAACATTTAAAATGTTTAAAATTGTTGCTTGCATTAAATTGCTAAATGACATGTGGGGATTTACCGGAATTGTTGTTTGTTGTTCCGGCCTTATTTAAACTTGCCTAAATAGTTAGTTTATTTATGCTTCACCCCTTGCCATGTTTAATAACATTTAATATTGTTGGGTACATAAACGAGAGAGAACTAAATAATTGATGTGGTGTTTCGTCAATATGCAACTCGTTACATATTGCGCTCCACTTAATTTGTAGTATTGTTTGTGCACTTTGCCATGCTTTGCCATGCTTTTAAACCGGACATGCATCATACTTGTTTGTGCATCATGCCATACTTATGCTTGTGTGTTTACCATGTTGTTTGCTTCTTTCCGGTTTGCTTCTCTCGTTAGCTTCGGTTTCATTCCAGAGTTGTGAGGATTCGTTCGACTACGTCCGTTTGTCTTCTTCATGGACTCGTTCTTCTTCCTAGCGGGATTTCAGGCAAGATGACCGTCACCTTGGATCTCACTACTATCATTGCTATGCTAGTTTGTCTCAATGCCATTGCTATGTCGCGCTACCTACCACTTGTTATCAAGCCTCCCAAATTGCCATGATAGCCTCTAACCTTTTTCACCCTTCCTAGCAAACCGTTGTTTGGCTATGTTACCGCTTTGCTCAGCCCCTCTTATAGCATTGCTAGTTGTAGTTACAGTTGCAGGTTGTTCCATGTTGGGACATGGATTTCATGGATATCATGGGATATCACAATATCTCTTATTTAATTAATGCATCTATACACTTGCTAAGGGTGGAAGGCTCGGCCTTATGCCTGGTGTTTTCTTCCACTCTTGCCGCCCTAGTTTTCGTCATACCGGTGTTATGTTCCTTGATTTTGCATCCCTAACACGATGAGGGGTATGGGACCCTCTTCACAGTTCGCCTTGAATAAACTCTTCTAGCAAGGCCCAACATTTGTTTTCCATTTGCCTAACCACCACATATATTTTTCTCTAGGGAGTCGCCATCCCGAGGGTCATCTTTATTTTAGCCCCCCCCCCGGGGCCAGTGCTCCTCTGAGTGTTGGTCCGAACCAAGCAACCTGCGGGGCCACCTCGGGGAAACTCGAGGGCTGGTTTTACTCGTAGCTTGACTCATCCGGTGTGCCCTGAGAACGAGATATGTGCAGCTCCTATCGGGATTTGTCGGCACATTCGGGCGGTCTTGCTGGTTTTGTTTTACCATTGTCGAAATGTCTTGTGCACCAGGACCCCCAGTCTAATTGGATGTCCCGCGATGGAGGATTGTCTCCGCGGATCGTGAGCTTGTCATGGGCTAAGTTGGGACACCCCTGCAGGGTTGAAACTTTCGAAAGCCGTGCCCGCGGTTATGTGGCAGATGGGAATTTGTTAATATCCGGTTGTAGAGGACCTGAAGTAAACTCAATAAAAATACACCAAACGCGTTGCGTAACCGTGATCGTCTCTTTTCGTGGAAGTTCGAGAGGAGAACACGGTTGGGTTATGTTTGAACGTAAGTAGTTTCAGGATCACTTCTTGGTCATTTCTAGTTTGCGACCGTTTGCGTAGTTTCTCATCTTACTCTTGTATTTGTAAGTTAGCCACCATACATGCTTAGTCGTTGTTGCAACCTCACCACTTTACCCCTTCCTTACCCATTAAGCTTTGCTAGTCTTGATACCCATTGTAATGGGATTGCTGAGTCCTCGTGGCTCACAGATTACTACAACAATAGCTGCAGGTGCCGATGATATCAGTGCAGGGGATGCTACCGAACTCAAGTGGGAGTTTGACGAGGACCTTGGTCGTTACTATGTTTTGTTTCCTGATGATCAGTAGTGGAGCCCAGTTGGGACGATCCGGGATCTAGCATTTGGGGTTATCTTCTTTTCAATTGGTTTTGTCCGTAGTCGGACTATGTGTGTACTCTGAATGATGTATGAATTATATGTTCATTGTGTGAAGTGGCGATTGTAAGCCAACTCTATTTATCCCTTCCTTATTCAGTACATGGGATTGTGTGAAGATTACCCCTCTTGCGACAAAACCACAATGCGGTTATGCCTCTAAGTCGTGCCTCGACACGTGGGAGATATAGCCGCATCATGGGCGTTACAAAAGCGACAACCATAAGGCTCTTGCCAGTTGTCGATAACTTTTACAAAACATGATCATCTCATACAACAACGTGTATCACATCATGTCTTGACCATATCACATCACAACATGCCCTGCAAAAACAAGTTAGACGTCCTCTACTTTGTTGTTGCAAGTTTTACGTGGCTGCTATGGGCTTCTAGCAAGAACTGTTCTTACCTACGCATCAAAACCACCACGGTGATTTATCAAGTTTGTTGTTTTAACCTTCAACAAGGACCGGCCGCAGTCAAATTCGGTTCAACTAAAGTAGGAGAAACAAACACCCGCCAGCCACCTTTATGCAAAACTAGTTGCATGTCTGTCGGTGGAACCGGTCTCATGAGCGTGGTCATGTAAGGTTGGTCCGGGCCGCTTCATCCGACAATACCGCCGAATCAAAATAAGACGTTGGTGGTAAGCAGTATGACTATCACCGCCCACAACTCTTTGTGTTCTACTCGTGCATATCATCTACGCATAGACCTGGCTCAGATGCCACTGTTGGGGAACATAGCATGCAATTTCAAAAAAAAATCCTATGATCACGCAAGATCTATCTAGGAGATGCATAGCAATGAGAGGGGGAGAGTGTGTCCACGTACCCTCGTAGACCGAAAGCGGAAGCGTTTGTATAACGTGGTTGATGTAGTCGAACATCTTCATGATCCAACCGATCAAGTACCGAACGTACGACACCTCCGAGTTCTGCACACGTTCAGCTCGATGACGTCCCTCAAACTCTTGATCCAGCAAAGTGTCAAGGGTGAGTTTCGTCAGCACGACGGCGTGGTGACGGTGATGGTGATGTGATCCGTGCAGGGCTTCACCTAAGCACTACAAAAATATGACCGGAGGAGTAAACGGTGGAGGGGGCACCGCACACTGCTAAGAAACAATTGATGTACTTTGGGGTGCCCCTTGCCCCCATATATAAAGGAGGGAGAGGGAGGGGGCCGGCCTAGGGGGCGCGCCAAGTGGGGGGGGAATCCCACTTGGACTCCTAGTCCTGTTTGGCCCCTGATGACCCACAAGTATAGGGGATCTATCGTAGTCCTTTCGATAAGTAAGAGTGTTGAATCCAACGAGGAGCAGAAGGAAATGATAAGCGGTTTTCAGCAAGGTATTCTCTGCAAGTACTGAAATAAGTGGTAACAGATAGTTTTGTGATAGGATAATTTGTAACGGGCAACAAGTAACAAAAGTAAATAAAGTGCAGCAAGGTGGCCCAATCCTTTTTGTAGCAAAGGACAAGACTGGACAAACTCTTATATAGAGAAAAGCGCTCCCGAGGACACATGGGAATTATCATCAAACTAGTTTTCATCACGTTCATATGATTCGCGTTCGGTACTTTGATAATTTGATATGTGGGTGGACCGGTGCTTGGGTGTTGTTCTTACTTGAACAAGCATCCCACTTATGATTAACCTCTATTGCAAGCATCCGCAACTACAACAAAAGTATTAAGGTAAACCTAACCATAGCATGAAACATATGGATCCAAATCAGCCCCTTACGAAGCAACGCATAAACTAGGGTCTAAGCTTCTGTCACTCTAGCAACCCATCATCTACTTATTACTTCCCAATGACTTCCTCTAGGCCCAAATAATGGTGAAGTGTTATGTAGTCGACGTTCACATAACACCACTAGAGGCTAGACAACATACATCTCATCAAAATATCGAACGAATACCAAATTCACATGACTACTAATAGCAAGACTTCTCCCATGTCCTCAGGAACAAACGTAACTACTCACAAAGCATATTCATGTTCATAATCAGAGGGGTATTAATATGCATATAGGATCTGAACATATGATCTTCCACCAAATAAACAAACTAGCATCAACTACAAGGAATAATCAACACTACTAGCAACCTACTAGTACCAATCCCGGACTTGGAGACAAGAATTGGATACAAGAGATGAACTAGGGTTTTGAGAGGAGATGGTGCTGGTGAAGATGTTGATGGAGATTGCCCTCTCCCGATGAGAGGAGCGTTGGTGATGACGATGGCGATGATTTCCCCCTCCCGGAGGGAAGTGTCCCCGGCAGAACAGCTCTGCCGGAGCCCTAGATTGGTTCCGCCTCATGGCGGCGGAGTCTCGTCCCGAAAGGTTGCTTATGATTTTTTCCTCGACGAAAGACTTCATATAGCAAAAGATGGCCACCGGAGAGCCAACAGGGGGCCCACGAGGCAGGGGGCGAGCCCTGGGGGGTAGGGCGCGCCCCCCACCCTCGTGGCCAGGTGGGGCCCCCTCTGACGTACTTCTTCTGCTCAATATTTTTTATTATTTCCAAAAATAACTTTCATGGAGTTTCAGGACTTTTGGAGTTGTGCAGAATAGGTCTCTAATATTTGCTCCTTTTCCAGCCCAGAATTCCAGCTGCCGGCATTCTCCCTCCTTATGTAAACCTTGTAAAATAAGAGAGAATAGGCATAAGTATTGTGACATAACGTGTAATAACAGCCCATAATGCAATAAATATCGATATAAAAGCATGATGCAACATGGACGTATCAGCCCCCCTTCCTTCTTTCGGAGGGGGAAAGGGGGAAGGAGAGGGAGAGGGAGATGGAAAGGGAGCCCGCGCCCCTCCTCTTGTCCAATTCGGACTCCCCATGGGGGGCGCCACCTCCTTGTGGGCTGCCCTCTTCTCTCCCTATGGCCCAAGAGGCCCATTACTTTCCCCGGGGGGTTCCGGTAACCCCTCGGTACTCCGATAAATACCTGAAACACTTCGAAACCATTCCGGTGTCTGAATACTATCGTCCAATATATCAATCTTTACCTCTCGACCATTTCGAGACTCCTCATCATGTCCATGATCTCATCCGGGACTCTGAACAATCTTTGGTCACCAAAACACATAACTCATAATACAAATCGTCATCAAACATTAAGCGTGCGAACCCTACGGGTTCGAGACTATGTAGACATGACCGAGACATATCTCCGATCAATAACCAACAACGGAACCTAGATGCTCATATTGGTTCCCACATATTCTACGAAGATCTTTATCGGTCAAACCGCAATGACAACATACGTCATTCCCTTTGTCATCGGTATGTTACTTGTCCGAGATTCGATCGTCGGTATCCTCATACCTAGTTCAATCTCGTTACCGGCAAGTCTCTTTACTCGTTCCGTAATACATCATCCCGCAACTAACTCATTAGTCACATTGCTTGCTAGGCTTCTTATGATTTTTATTACTGAGAGGGCCCAGAGATACCTCTCCGATACTCGGAGTGACAAATCCTAATCTCGATCTATGCCAACCCAAAAAACACCTTCGGAGATACCTATAGAGCATCTTTATGATCACCCAGTTACGTTCGGACGTTTATAGCACACAAGGCATTCCTCCGGTATCCGGGAGTTGCATAATCTCATAGTCAAAGGAATATGTATAAGTCATGAAGAAAGCAATAGCAATAAAACTTGACGATCAATATGCTAAGCTAATGGATGGGTATTGTCCATCACATCATTCTCCTAATGATGTGATCCCGTTCATCAAATGACAACACATGTCTATGGTTAGGAAACTTAACCATCTTTGATTAACAAGCTAGTCTAGTAGAGGCTTACTAGGGACACAGTGTTTTGTCTATGTATCCACACATGTATCAAGTTTTCGTTAATACAATTCTAGCATGAATAATAAACATTTATCATGATATAAGGAAATATAAAATAACAACTTTATTATTGCCTCTAGGGCATATTTCCTTCAGAAAGAAGGGCACCAACCGCCTTACGGGGTGACCACAAGGGCTCAGGGCGCGCCCACTGCCCAGGGCGCGCCCACTGCCTTGTGGCCCCCTCGGGCATCGTCTCGCGTTGATTCTTTTTCCCAAGAATCACATATATTCCAAAAAATATCTCCGTAAGTTTTTATCGCGTTTGGACTTCGTTTGATATGGATTTTCTGTGAAATAAAAACATGCAACAAACATGAACTGGCACTGGGCACTGGATCAATATGTTAGTCCCAAAAATAGTATAAAAAGTTGCCAAAAGTATATGAAAGTTGTAGAATATTGGCATGAAACAATCAAAAATTATAGATACGACAGAGACGTATCAAGAAGCCCGGGCTCTAGCTAGTGATCTTATGGCAACGCACATAGTCATCTCTTCTCATAGCAGTTCAGTAATAAGAATAATTAAGCCAACACGGTGGAGCAAATATTGCAGTGGTAAGGGAGTTGAACGCCAGAAAAGAAGATTTTGAGTCACATCGTTTCATCCACGAGACTAGACGTAGAAATTATGAAGATGATAGTTTAGCTAACTTTTCTTTGTACCTTGATTTGGTTAGGCATGTGTGGCTTGGTGCCACACACAATTCTATAACATTTCTCTGACCATTGTTGTCGAATAAAATGGGAGGATGTTTCTAAAAAAGGAAAGCAAGAGAAAATTATCAATGTCATAGTGCAACTTTTTTTAGAAAAGGAGGATTACCCCTGGTCTCTGCATCAGCATGATGCATACAACCATCTTTATTAATTATTCAGCGAAGCCTGACAAGATAAATATAAGGATCAACCCAAAGCCACCTACTAGGCGAACAAAGTCGCTATGCCTACAAGTATACAGATGTGCTCTGTCCGCATAACACACACAATCTAATCCAGTGGCCTTAAGACCATCTGGTCTAGCCATCCCATAACGTGCACCGCCTACACACGCTCTAGGATCTGCCGCCACCATCTACCGCCATCCCGTCTTCAGGAGAAATCACTGCATAGATCTTGTCAGTTTCATCCGCCGTCTACGTCACCATGACACCACACAGGGGCACCAGCCTGCGCACGTCGATCAAACTGCATCCAACACTGAGACTCCACTGCTCCACACCGCCAAGACCCATCGTCTTCAATGTGGTCGACGTAACACCGCTCCACCTGTTGGCCTCTCCAGTGAACCATTGCTCCAAGACGATGCCCCCAAGAGGGAGAACGGCACCAAAGTCTTTGTCATCACCCGATTCGGGAGACCCATATCTATGGTTTCCTCCGGAACAACTGCCACCTGAAGGAAGAGGGGCACGCCATCTACAACTGCCAGCGCACCCAATAGGTGCCTACCGCCACATAGCTCTCATGACAATGCCTTCAAGAAGGACACGACGCCAAGAGCATCGTCACGGCCCTAGGTTTTCACCCGAGAGACCGTAAGGTGGAAAAAGGTAGGGCGGACCAAAACGACGTCTCTAGGAAGAAAAATGACACCCTCAGGTATCGTCCCGTCGCGGACAGCAGAAGTCGACCTGGGAATTATCCTAATCCGGATCCCCACCTCCGCTTCGTCCCAACCCAGTAACCGGCTAGTAGCACCGTCATCTCTAGTAAGACGTAGTGCATGCAACATGGGTTGGAAGAAGGAGCAGCTTGGCGTCGTTGGTCGCCAGGGAAGCAAGCCGCGACACCAACCCGCCGGTGAATTGCCGACCACCCGGTCCGATCCCTGGCAACCCACCCGCCCCACCGCACCACTAGATAGGGTGGCCATCCCTGGGGCTGCTGCCCCTGATCCAAGGCCCTACGTCCCAGATAGGGAAGGGTTGCGCCAGCCCTGGCACCAAAGGCCACCGCTGGGATGCCGGTCGGCCGCCATACCGTCGTTGTTCATCAGAGCGCCTTGGTCCAGAACGGCGCGGCCGCGATGTAGATCAGGATCACACCCTCGAGACGGGGTGTCCCGCGCCACCCTATGACCCGAGAGGGGAAGCAGTACCTCTGCCGCCGATGTCGGACGCACAGGCGTTGCCCGACGCCGACCACCGGCGACAACGGAGGAAAGGGAGGGGAGGGCAGGGAGGGCGGGCGACTGGGGTTGGTGACCCTCGGTCGCCCACGCGGGGGGCGATGGAGGGGAGAGAGGTTGCTCGTCCACTTAGTGCAACTCTTAGTTTGCATTACACGGAAGAAAATTTCCATAGAAAAAACATGTGTATCAATAATATCCATAATATGAAGAATTTAATATTCATAATATCTTTATTATAGGAATCCTTTCCTTTAGTTCGCATATTAGTTTTGTCTTAAATCAGACATTGTAAAATTTGATCAAATTGCGAATCAACTTGGAGTTGGATAGTTAAGAGGACATTGATATCCCAGTTCATCAGGGTTCAAGTCTTAGATTACACCGGTGCTTGTATTTTCCTGATTTTGTTTCAGGCCTTCCGGCAATGTCCGTTCGATGGGAGGAGATGTACCCGTAGACTATGAATGCGTTTGTGGTGACTTCGTCAATCTCATGATGATATGACAACACAATCTCTCAAAGGTTTTTATAAAGTAGAGTATGTGCGTGCGTTCATATAGTCAGGAGTGCTAGCACATTAATATGACAATGCCTAAATTAGTCGGGAGTGCTAGCACATTAATACGGCTCTCTTTTTTGTGACCGTAGTATAAACGTACATATCCAAATTCACATACATACACTTAACTCTATGAACGCACGCACACACTCTACCCTATAAAACCCTTCGAGATACAGAGCTGACAAATATCTTTTTTTGCGGGGATGACAAAACATCCTTAGATTGACGAAGTCGTCGCATTTGTCTTTATAGTCGACGGGAACGTCTCCTCCTACTCAACGCACATCGCCAAAAGGTCTAAAATAAATCTATTTTTTTACCACCATTGTAAGACTAGGACTTTGAATCTTGATAGGTTGGTTTCATCACAGGAACTAAGAGCAACTCTAGCAGACACCGCAAAAGACGCGAAACCGCAAAATTTCGGCGAGTATGCGGGCTCGGCCCAATTTTCCGGCCAGAACAGAGCCCGCATACTCGCCCGGCCCGTAAAATTTTTTGCCGCAGCCCGCAAACCGCACGCCTCGACCACTATATCTACGGTTCCGCGGCGTGTTTGCGGGTCGAAACCCTATCCCCCCGCCACCGAGCCATGCAATTCCACACCCCCCCCCTCCACATTTCTCGCCGCCGGCGACCACCTTCTGCCTCCAGCCGCCATGTGGGGCCGCATGTGGAGCTCCGAACGCGGCTCCGGCAGCAGATCCGGCGGCAGAAGCGACCCCGAGCGCGAGCGGCGCGTCCGGTCGGACGGCGCGAGGAAGTGGACCAACCGCGGCCTCTCGCCGCCGGTGAGCTTCCGCGTCCGTGAGACGGCGAGTACGACCGTCGGCACGGCTGTACCCCGTCCTCTGCCGCGTCCTTCTCCTCCCCGGCGAGATCTTCCTACGCCAGGAGCTCCTCCTCTTCCAGCGCGGGCCTTCTCCCCGTGAAGAGGGAGTGGTCGGAGGAGTCGGAGGAGCTCGGCCGCCGCGGAGTCGTCGGGCCGGAGGACTTCGTCGCCGACGTCGACGCGGTTGCGGCCGCCATTGCCGAGCGGAGCGTGCGCGAGGAGGCGGAGCGCCAGCGCCACCACGAGGAGCTCGAAGACCTCCAGTTCTGGCAGGCGGTCGCGGCCAACCTCGCCGCCAAGGAGAAGGACGACGAGTGGCGGCGCATCCGCGAGTAGCAGAGGGCGAAGTACATCGACCTCGGCAGCTCCGACGAGGAGGATTGAGCTCCTCCACGGCGTCGTCCATGGCCGCGAGCTCGCTGTCGTGAGATCCCCACCCCTCTAGTACTAGTACTGATGTAGTATGTAGTATGAACTAATGTTTGTAGTGTTTGATCATGTAATATATATATAGTACGTGATGAACTACTCGCGTTCACGAGGTGCAATTTCTCCCGTGAAACTGATTTTTCAAATTATGCTCGGCCGCGCTAGTTCTTGACCCGCAAACGAGATCTTCGTGAAATTGCAAACGTGTTTTGTGGGTCGAGATTTTGCGGGGTGTGCTAGAGTTGCTCTAACAATCTATCGGTTCGTATGGCTGTGACTTTCACGATCGCTCTGCTTGATAGTACGTGTACGACTTTGAGAACGGCACAAAGTCAAACCAGTCTAACAATAAGAAAATGTCAAAACAAAGTGAGCTCCCAGCGATCCCTCCCGTCTCCCGACCTGATGATCATTTTGACTCTTTCGTCTGATCGGAGAGCCTTGACGCTTTCAACAGTACGCCGCTCGATCCCGTCCGTCCCGCGTAAAACACCCAGCGCATCAGGAACGAGTCGTCGTCAAGACCTCCCGACGCGGCGGCACACGCGCAAGCGCCACGCCTCCACCACACGCCCGGCGTCGTGTCGGCCGATAGCCCGCGAGACACACACCGGCTGTGCACACCGCCGTGCGCCGTAGCAATGCCGCCGAGGCGCGCGCGCGAGCACGACGGCGGGGATCGAACGGCGTGGAGCTCGGAAGCATCCTGCCCCAGTGGGGGCGGAGGTTGTTAGAGCATTACTAGTAGAACCCTCAAACCCTCAAATCCTTAAAGCAGTTTTAAGGGTTGAGAAGTGCCACTTTTCGACACTTTTAAGGGTTGAAAAACTGGGGCAAATACTAGAACCCTTAAACCCAACCCTTAAACCCTTAAACCCTATCTCGGCCACCTCCTCCTCGTCATCCCCTTCATCCTCCTCATCTTCCTCCTTTTCCTCCAAGTCGTCACCAACCCTAAAGGGGTCTAGGGGCGGAGCTCCGAGGTCCACCTCCGCGTTTTGGAGGAGATCCATGAACGAGGATGGGGTTGCCATTTCCTCGAACACCTCATGCGCGGCGGGAGGAGGTTCGGCGACGGCGGCGGGCGGGGCCGCGGGCTTGTTCCGCTGCGCGGGCTTCTTCTGCGGCTTGGTCATGGCCGGGGACGAGCCGGCGACCTTGGAAGCCGCCCCTCGCGGCCCATGAGAGGCCGCCTTCGGCCGGCTCTTCTTGGTCGCCGGGGCGGGCGCCGGGGAGGCGGCGAGGGCGGGCGCCGGGGAGGCGGTGAGGGCGGGCGCCGGGGAGGCGGTGAGGGCGGGCGCCGGGGCGGTGACGGTGGTCGGGGCGGGAGCCGGGGAGGCGGCAGGAGGAGGTGCGAGGCCCGCCCGCCGCCGCTTGGCCCCGACGTGGGTCGCCGCCACCACGTCGGCCACGGTCGGGTGGGCGGGGCGGGGGCGGGCGCCGGGGCGGTCGAGGAGGGCGGGACGGGCGGGGCGGGCGGGGGCGCCGCGGCGGCGGGGCCCTCCATGGCCGGCGCGGCAGGAGGCGGCGGGAGGAGGAGGCAGTTGGCTCCCGCGCGAGAGAGGAGGAGAAGTGCGGGTTGGGGGGAGATTTTCCTCTCAACCCCTACTTCTTCAGGTTGCAAAGTGGTCTGAGGGTTGGACCTCTAATTTTTTTTACGGGTTTGAGGGTTTAGAGGTTTTAGTCTACGGCGTTTTTTGACGAAAACTGTAAAAAAGTGGTTATTTTTTGGGTTTGAGGGTTTAAGGGTTCTACTAATAATGCTCTTAGCCTGGATGGTGGTGGACCTCGGCGACCGGTGGCGGTACGGTGATGCCAAGGCCGAGCCGGGAGGGGGGAGCGGTCAAAGATGGCAAGCGCTTGCCAAGGATTTTTCAATAGATCGATCGGGCCCGGCCACGGCCAGTTGTGCACTTTTTTGGGCACACATGTTGGCGAGTAGGAGCGCGTCAAGCGGTCCCGTTTTCCAGCACTTTTCTCCGTTTACACCCCATGGTTTCCGTGTTTTATAGATGACTCAGTTGTTTGTCGAGCAAGCAGTATACGATTTCTTTTTTTTGGGAAAGTATACGATGAATTTGCTCCACCATGATGTGTGCACGTAGGTGGTTGATTGTGTGAAGGCTTCTCTCTCCCTTAATTACCTTGGTAAATACCACATGTATACATTAATACATGCATACACTAATACAATCCACGTAGCCGCCATTATCTCTCCGCACCGTGTTGATCCAGTCGGTGGCATGCTTAGCAAATAGCTACACGCGTGTGGGTGTGACATGAGCGGCTGCACTATAGAAAAATGTAGAGTCATGCTCAATATATTACTCTATCTAATCTACTAATCTATAATTAGACTACGTAACAAAGTGCTTAGTACAAATGATTCGAGGGGCGATTACGCAAAAAGCCGAGAGGAACGACCAGCGAACAAGGCAACCAAACCATCCATCCCTGTCCCGTAGTTATAATCCCGCCTGCCGGCCTGAGCTGATCAACACGCTCAGACTCAGCTAGCTAACATACAGGCAGGCCATCAGGAGGAGCCACGAGGAAGAAACAACCAGCGCATATATCCCCCTCCCTCCCTCCCTCCCGCCGGCAGCTGACCTGAGCTGAGCCACCGTTCGCCCAACTCGCCTCTACAACACAGAGCACCCCCGGCGCCCGGATCTCTTGTTCATCTCCCTCTCCGCTCTTTGAATCGCTCACCACCGCCATGGCTGTAAGTTCCTTTCCTCTCCATAGCTCATCCCTGCAAGAACACATGTTTCCTTTTTTTTCCGAAAAGGAGGTTAAACCCCCGGCCTCTGCAAACGTTGTCTTGGTTTTACCTTGATTCCCGCAAAAGGTACCAGGTGTAGTAGTTTCTCGTGGTATGGTTCGAACTGAATTTTCTGAAGGAGAAACAGCAAAATCGCTATGATATGACTGTTGCCTTGGCTGCTTATAGTACTAGAGAAATTTAGCTGGTACTATCATTCATGTGCTTAATCAGGCTAAAAGTTTTTTTTAAGACATGATCATCTAGAGCCAACCTGTTCTTTTTCTTCTGCACCATTTGAATTGCACTAGGTATAATCCAAGTTCTGTAGAAAATTCTTGTGTGGATGAATCGCAGAGCTAGTTTGCGGCAACAGAAGTCTTTCTTGGCCGTTGAGGCGTATCTTTCGATCGCACTTAAGATCTGTCATCTCAATCTATACATATATTCTCTCTCTTTTTTGCGGGTGAATCTATACATATATTCTGGTGGAAAGGCTAATCATCCCATAAATTATGGAGATGCCGGCAGGTTAACTCTTAGTAATTGGATGAAGATATCAATAGTATTAACTCTCACCTATCACATGAAGATTTAATTGTACTACTAGTGCGTAATCAATCATTGAATTGATCAATCATTGAATTGGCGAATCTTGCCTTATTTTCTGATTCGGTTTGGAATTGGAAGATGTCGACGAGGTAGACATACTACCTGGCTATCTACCTTGCGATATGTCACGTTTAGTCTAGCCTGATCTAGAAGTGCAGATTTGTCAAACCTGATCTAGAAGTGCATTAACCCGCCCGCCCTGAAATTTGGCCTCAACTCGTCCAAGTGGCGAGGCCACGGCATGTGATTAGCTTCTTGATTACATATTCAACAGGTCCATGCATACTTTCCATTGATTAGTCCATGACAGTGTGTAAAATGTGCCTGGAAGCCGTGGCGCGGGGTCTACTCTCTCTTGGCCCTTTTTCCTCGGTCGTACGGTCGTACCAATCTACCACCACTTGTGCTACTTGGCCCTGCCAAGTTGACATGCATGTCCCCGCACATGTTAATAATCTTCTGACTACGGCTAATGATCTTCACCAAGCAGGAAGCTTCCTTGAATCCTTGGGTCCAAGTTGGGGCGCTTGTGTCAGGGAATGATGATGTCCCCTAGGCTGTTCATTTTCTTTTATTTATTTTTCTCTAACCCTGGGATTGGGTCCCAAGTTCAGAAGTTCTCTAGCGTGTTTATTCTGTGTTTGGAATGTAAAAAATAGGCCGTAAAAAGCACTACAAAAATCATGGTTATCGCTGTGATTTTCTCTTAATCTTGAGGTGCCTTGAAATAAAAACGAGCTAGAGGCTAAGCAGCATGTGGTTGACTCTTCTCCTGTTCTATGCATGCAGAAGCAGCAGAAGAACGCGCACGTCCCGAAGTTCGGCAACTGGGACAACGACGGCAACGTCCCCTACACGCTCTACTTCGACAACGCACGCAAGGGCAAGGGCGGCAAGCCCATCAACCCCAACGACCCCGTCGAGAACCCCGAGGCCTTCTCCTCCTCCGTCGTCGCGCCGTCGCCGAACCGCTCCTTCGACCAGGGCAGGCCGGCTCTCCCTCCTGCCTCCCCGCCTCCGGCTCACCACCACGAGCGCCGGCCCAGCGACGCGCCGGCGGCCGCCCCGCCGCTGTCCCCGTACCACCGCAACTCCGGTGGCGAGCCGCCAAGAAGAGGCCCCGGCGGCGGACGGGCAGGCGGAGGCGGGTACAGCGTGGAGCAGTCACCGGCACCGTCCCCGCTGCACCCGTACGGGCAGTCGAGGGCCGAGTACTCCGATGGCAGCGGCTACGGCCTCGTGGCCAACTCCGTCGACCGGTCCCGTGCCAGGGGCGCCTCCCGCGGCAACGAAACAGTAAGCCTCTCTGCTTCTGCTCCGGTCAGTGTACCATGGATTTGCGCGGAGGTGATGTCTTGTATCTTACCTTGGCTGTTGTTGCGATCGATGGCAGCCGACGAGGGGGTCGGCGGTGCCCAAGTTCGGCGACTGGGACTCCAACCCGGCGTCGGCCGATGGCTACACGCACATCTTCAACAAGGTGAGGGAGGAGAAGAGCACCCAGGCCAAGGCACCGGGGCTTGGCAAGGACAACGTCGCATATGGCAATGGCGCCAGGAAGCACGACGACGGCTACGTCTCCTCGGTGAGTTCCACAACCTTAATGTACATGGGTTCGTCCATGTCGATCCTCGCTTTCTCATTCGGTGATTGATTTCACTGGCTCGCCATGAATTTGAGCTCTGAATTAATCTCTGTTGGTTTCGCCTGCAGAGTCGCTGGTGCTTTGGGTGGTGCAAGTAGGAGTGGTTCGACAGATGATGGGGAAAAGTAAGCAAGGACTTTGGGAGTGTAAATTGTGTGAATTTAAGAAGGTTTTTGCCATTGATTCAACTTCGAACTTCTGTAATCCCACTTTTTGGGACATTATTTGGCATTGGGCACTGAGCAGAGTTCATATTCTTTTGATTGTGAAATATACTCCTACTATTTCTTTCTGATGTGGAATGTAGAGTTCAGCCATGGTTGTTGTAATGCTAGAATTCTGTTACGGGGATTGTAGTGCAATACTGGGCACTGATTACGTTTAATCCAATTCGGGATTGCAGATAGTTTCTGTTTTTTCTTCTTCAAGGGTGACCGCGAATGTCGAACCCATGGAATGTTCTGCTAGTAGATAGTGATTCAAACAAGCTATCATTGTCATTAAGAGTTTTGGTTTTCTGTACCAAATATAGCAAGTTGTATGGAGAGAGATCAATAATACCTCCTCTATTTCAAAATAAGTGTCGTTGATTTAGTTGTACTAACTTTGTACTAAATCAGCCAAACTTATTTTGGGACGAAGGAGTATGAAATAGTCTAGGGCATGTGAACTTTACTCACAACTTTATACTTGCGCATAGGATATTTTCTTGATTTTCAACAGTCATGTTGGCACTGTTATTATGTGTTTTCAACGTGTAGATGTGGGGGGACTCATCCAAATAACGTCACTAACAATTAACAACTTGCATCGTGATTATATTGTCCAACCAATGTTCTTATCATCGCACGGGATTACTTCGGTTGAAGGATTTCTCCAGACCAACGCACTGGACATTTAATTACTGCACTCATGGTCCCCTAGAAGTTGCTTTTGGCTGCCGTACTAATCCTTATTGTCATCGGCATTCGGTATAGCTTTTCACGCGTCCCTGCACTTTACCTCCTCCTAGATCGATCTAAGGCATACCAGGTACCTGCTGAGCATTAGAGTGAGAAAGACAAAGACAAATTTGTTGTGAATAACACGTACAACTAACATTCAATTAAGCAAAGTCAATACCAATGATCTTGTGCACAAGTACATAGGGTTGCAAGGCTATGCCTCAACCCATGGCCCGAGGGGATCACTCACACGTCGAAATCATATCACATATGAAAAACATTGAGATGACATTGATAGATGAATGATTGTATAGAGTCTTACAATGTCGTCGTATGCGATGAATCGACTACAAGTATGGCAAACTATGGGAGAGTGACTATGGAGATGGAGATGATGGCAGCGATGGCGGCGTCTAGGGTTTCTCAGAATGGTGGTGGTGATCCTAGCGACTGTTCTGCTCTTCGGAGGTTTGGCGATTGTTGTGTTGCGAATGGGGCCTAGGGCTTTTTATAAAGTGTGCCGGGGATGACGTTATAGACCTGCTGGCGCATGGTACATCGACGGGTACTAGACATCGTCTTCTTCGCTGGATCATCTGTAACACGTCCAATTGGCTTGACTTGATCTCCATACTTTATATTTGCATGATAATCCATTTCATGCGGAAAAAACTACATAATGGGATTTGCAATCTTTTGCACTTATTAGTCTTTAGTGACAAGATTGCAGTGATATTCTTGGAATGTCCAGGGTTATTCTGTTTAAACAATGGTGGTATGAGTGTGAAAAATACACGCATCCGGTACCACATTTTTGGTTCCTCGTGTAATGAGTTTACCTGATGATACATGTATGACAAGTCTAAAGTCTGAGCTGGATATACCACCTCAGTCCTAAGGTATAAGGCATCTCTAGTACATCCTCCAAAACTTAAATATAAGGAAAATTATTTGGCAAATTAAGACATATCTAGCCCATCCAATATTATATTTCCCCAGGAGCCAATGTTTGCTCTATGATGAGGACTTCTCACTAAAATGTGGGATGAACGGTGTCTCCCAAGGCAAAAGTGATGACCCAACGCGTCGACCCATTCCCAAAATGTGTCTGCGCGGGCACATTTTGCGGCTGAAATGCGTAGGCACGGACGCGAAGCGAACACGCCGCACGTCCTCTCGGTGTCCATCCCGTCCCCACATGGCAGCCGCCCAACTACCTCCATCGTCTTTATTAATGATGACTGCTGACCTCGGGCCCATGCGTCAGCGACGGCGGCCGGCCTTTTTAATCCGAGCGTGCGGCTGGGGGGGCGTCCTCATCCTCATCCAGATGACAGTCCCCATCTAGCCACCCCTGTGCTCCCCCGTCGGCGACAAACCCTAGCCACCACCATGGGCTTCTTCTCCGGCAAGAACAAGGGGAAGGCCCCCGCTGGCCCTTACCACACGCTTCCCCCGCCTCCGCCGGCGTCTTCCCGCCGGCCTCGGTAGCGCATCTGCGTCCCAGTGCACCAGGCGAAGTGGCATTGGGAGCACCGCATCTCCCTCCCATATCCTGACATGACGCTGCCACACAACTGGCACTTGGATCCAGAGAGGATCGTAGTGCCAGCGGCGCCGCTGTCGATGCGGGCGCACATGGAGGAGGTGCGGCGCCGACGACAGTTGCTGACGCCGGAGCATCGCCGCGAGCCCGCCTACGCAACCAACTCTCCCGCTTGGGAGGTCTGGTTCGCGTTCGAGCACGAAGAAGCTAGGAGGCACGGCATCTGGGACGCACGCATGGCTCCCCGCCGCCGTTCCTCGTCGTGCGCAACGAGGAGCAGGAGGTGGAGGCTGGTACTTCTTGAGCTTGCGTTGGTTTTTCTCTTGAAGAGGAAAGGGTGATGCCGCAAAGTAGAGATAAGTATTTCCCTCAGTTTGAGAACCAAGGTATCAATCCAGTAGGAGACAACGCACAAGTCACCGAATACCTGCACAAACAATCAAACAACTTGCACCTAACGCGATAAAGGGGTTGTCATTCCCTTCACGGTTACTTGCAAAAGTGAGATCTGATAGAGATAGATAAACGATAAAGTAAATATTTTTGGTTTATAGATCGGAAAGTAAAAGATTGCAAAATAGTAGATCGGAAACTTATATGATGAAAAATAGACCCGGGGCCATAGGTTTCACTAGAGGCTTCTCTCAAGATAGAAATATTACGGTGGGTGAACAAATTACTGCCGAGCAATTGATAGAAAAGCGCAAAGTTATGACGATATCTAAGGCAATGATCATGAATATAGGCATCACGTCCGTGTCAAGTAGACCGAAACGATTCAGCATCTACTACTATTACTCCACACATCGACCGCTGTCCAGCATGCATCTAGAGTATTAAGTTCATAAAGAACGGAGTAATGCATTAAGTAAGATGACATGATGTAGAGGAATTAACTCAAGCAATATGATGAAAACCCCATCTTTTTATCCTTGATGGCAACAATACAATACGTGCCTTGCTGCCCCTACTGTCACTGGGAAAGGTCACCGCAAGATTGAACCCAAAGCTAAGCACTTCTCCCATTGCAAGAAAAACCAATCTAGTTGGCCAAACCAAACCGATAGTTCGAAGAGAATTACAAAGATATCAAATCATGCATAAAAGAATTCGGAGAAGATTCAAATAATATTCATGGATAAGTTGAACATAAATCCACAATTCATCGGATCTCGGTAAACACACCGCAAAAAAGTATTACATTGAATAGATCTCCAAGAACATCGAGGAGAACATGGTGTTGAGAATCAAAGAAAGAGAAGAAGCCATCTAGCTACTAGCTATGGACCCATAGGTCTGTGGTAAACTACTCACGCTTCATCGGAAGGGCAATAGAGTTGATATAGAAGCCCTCTGTGATCGAATCCCCCTCCGGCAGGGTGCCAGAAAAGGTCCCTAGATGGGATCTCACGGGTACAGAATGTTGCGGCGGTGGAAAAGTATTTTCATGGATGCCTCTGTTGGTTTGGGGATATATGGGAAGATATAGGCGCAAGAATTAGGTCGGGAGGTGCACGAGGGGCCCACAAGGGTGGGGGCACGCCCTCCGTCCTTGTGGCCGCCTTGTGGCTCCTCCGACTTAATCTCCAAGTCTCCTGGTTGTCTTCTAGTCCAAGAAAAATCATCGTGAAAGTTTTATTCCGTTTGGACTCCGTTTGGTATTCCTTTTCTGCGAAACTCAAAAACAGGGAAAAAATAGGAACTGGCACTGGGCTCTAGGTTAATAGGTTAGTCCCAAAAATAATATAAAATAGCATATTAATGCATATAAAACATCCGAAACAGATAATATAATAGCATGGAACAATAAAAAATTATAGATACGTTGGAGACGTATCAAGCATCCCCAAGCTTAATTCCTGCTCGTCCTCGAGTAGGTAAATGATAAAAACAAAAAATTTGGTATGGAATGCTACCTAACATATTTATCCATGTAATTTCTTTATTGTGGCATGAATGTTCAGATCCGTATGATTCAAAACGAAAGTTTAATATTGACATAAAAACAATAATACTTCAAGCATACTAACAAGGCAATTATGTCTTCTCAAAATAACATGGCCAAAGAAAGCTTATCCCTACAAAATCATATAGTCTGGCTATGCTCCATCTTCATCACACAAAATATTTAAATCATGCACAACCCCGATGACAAGCCAAGCAATTGTTTCATACTTTTGCTGTTCTCAAACTTTTTCAACTTTCACGCAATACATGAGCGTGAGCCATGGACATAGCACTATAGGTGGAATAGAAGGTGGTTGTGGAGAAGACAAAAAGAAGGAGATAGTCTCACATCAACTAGGCGTATCAACGGGCTATGGAGATGCCCATATATAGATATCAATGTGAGTGAGTAGGGATTACCATGCAACGGATGCACTAGAGCTATAAGTTTATGAAAGCTCAAAAAGAAACTAAGTGGGTGTGCATCCAACTCGCTTGCTCACGAAGACCTAGGGCAATTTGAGGAAGCTCATCATTGGAATATACAAGCCAAGTTCTATAATGAAAAATTCCCACTAGTATATGAAAGTGATAACATAGGAGACTCTCTATCATGAAGATCATGGTGCTACTTTGAAGCACAAGTGTGGTAAAAGGATAGTAACATTGCCCCTTCGCTCTTTTCTCTTTTTTTTATTTGGGCCTTCTCTCATTTTTTTTGGCCTCTTTTTTTCGTCTGGAGTCTCATCCCGACTTGTGGTATCATAGTCTCCATCATCCCTTCTTCACATGGGACAATGCTCTAATAATGAAGATCATCACACTTCTATTTAATTACAACTCAAGAATTACAACTCGAACTTAGAACAAAATATGACTATGCGAATGCCTCCGGTGGTGTACCGGGATGTGCAATGAATCAAGAGCGACATGTATAAAAAAATGATGAATGGTGGCTTTGCCACAAATACGATGTCAACTAGATGACCATTCAAAGCAATATGACAATGATGAAGCGTGTCATAACAAACGGAACGATGGAAAGTTGCATTGCAATATATCTCGGAATGGCTATGGAAATGCCATAATAGGTACGTATGGTGGCTGTTTTGAGGAAGGTATATGGTGGGTTTATGGTACCGGCGAAAGTTGCGTGGCACAAGAGAGGCTAGCAATGGTGGAAGGGTGAGAGCGCGCATAATCCATGGACTCAACATTAGTCATAATAATTCACATACTTATTGCAAAAATCTATTAGTTATCGAAACAAAGTACTATGCGCATGCTCCTAGGGGGATAGATTGGTAGGAAAAGACCATCACTCGTCCCCGACCGCCACTCATAAGGAAGACAATCAATAAATAAATCATGCTCCGACTTCATCACATAACGGTTCACCATACGTGCATGCGACGGGAATCACAAACTTTAACACAAGTATTTCTCAAATTCGCAATTCCTTACTAGCATGACTCTAATATCACCATCTTCATATCTCAAAACAATCATAAGGAATCAAACTTCTCATAGTATTCAATGCACTCTATATGAAAGGTTTTATTATATCCCTCTTGTATGCCTATCATATTAGGACTAAATTTATAACTAAAGCAAATTACCATGCTGTTTAAAGACTCTCAAAATAATATAAGTGAAGCATGAGAGTTCATAAATTTCTATAAAATAAAACCACCGCCGTGCTCTAAAAAGATATAAGTGAAGCACTAGAGCAAAATTGCCTAGCTCAGAAGATATAAGTGAAGCACATAGAGTATTCTAATAAATCACGATTCATGCGTGTCTCTCTCAAAAGGTGTGTATAGTAAGGATGATTGTGGTAAACTAAAAAGCAAAGACTCAAATCATACAAGACGCTCCAAGCAAAACACATATCATGTGGTGAATAAAAATATAGCCTCAAGTAAAGTTACCGATAGACGAAGACAAAAGAGGGGATGCCTTCCGGGGCATCCCCAAGCTTAGGCTCTTGGTTGTCCTTGAATATTACCTTGGGGTGCCTTGGGCATCCCCAAGCTTAGGCTCTTGCCACTCCTTATTCCATACTCCGTCAAATCCTTACCCAAAACTTAAAAACTTCACAACACAAAACTCAACAGAAAATCTCATAAGCTTCGTTAGTATAAGAAAATAAATCACCACTTTTGGTACTATTGTGAACTCATTCTTTATTTATATTGGTGTAATATCTACTGTATTCCAACTTATCCATGGTTCATACCCCCCGATACTGTTGGGGAACGTAGCATGCAATTTAAAAAAATCCTACGATCATGCAAGATCTATCTAGGAGATGCATAGCAACGAGAAGGGGAGAGTGTGTCCACATACCCTCGTAGACCGAAAGCGGAAGCGTTAGGTTAACGCAGTTGATGTAGTCGAACGTCTTCACGATCCAACCGATCTAGTATCAAACGTACGACACCTCCGAGTTCTGCACACGTTCAGCTCGATGACGTCCCTCGAACTCTTGATCCAGCAGAGGGTCGAGGGAGAGTTCCGTCAGCACGACGGCGTGGTGACAGTGATGGTGATTTGATCCGCGCAAGGCTTCGCCTAAGCACTACGACGCTATGACCGGAGGAGTAAACTGTGGAGGGGGGCACCGCACACGGCTAAGAGAATAACTGTTGTGTTATGGGGTGCCCCCCTGCCCCAGTATATAAAGGAGGGGAGGAGGAGGCCGGCCACCAAGGGGGCGCCATGTGGGGGGGGGAGTCCTACTAGGACTTGATACGTCTCCAACGTATCTATAATTTATAAAGTATTCGTGCTGTTATTTTATCATTCTTGGATGTTTTACAATCATTTTATAGCAACTTTATATCATTTTTTGGGCTAACCTATTGACACAGTGCCAAGTGCCAGTTGTTGTTTTTTTCTTGTTTTTTACATCGCAGGAAGTAAATATCAAATGGAGTCCAAACACCGCGGAACTTTTTGGAGATTTTTAATGGACCAGAACACTCAGGGTGGGCCAGAGCAGCACCTGGGGGTGCCCCGAGGGGGGCACAACCCACCAGGGCGTGCCTGGGGGCCCAGGCGCCCAGGTGTGCTGTGCTCACCTCGGTGGCCTCCCGCACCCCCTCTTTACCCTATAAATTCACAAATATTCTGAAAACCCTCGGAGGTTAACCTAGATCAGAAGTTCCGCCGCCGCAAGCCTCTGTATCCACAAAAACAAATCTAGACCCCGTTCCGGCACCCTGCCGGAGGGGGGAATCATCACCGGTGGCCATGTTCATCATCCCGGCGACCACCACGATGAGGAGGGAGTAGTCCACACTCGGGGCTGAGGGTTTGTACCAGTAGCTATGTGTTTAATCTCTCTCTTTCTCTCTTGTGTTCTTGAGATGTCACGATCTTGATGTATCGCGGGCTTTGTTAATATAGTCGGATCATATGGTGTTTTCCCCTCTCTATCTTGTTGTAATGAATTGAGTTTTCCCTTTGAGATTTCGTTGTTATCGGATTGAATACTTTTATGGATTTGAGAACACTTGTTATCTCTTGCAATTGAATACTCGTGGTGACAATGGGGTATCGTATTGATTCACTTGATATATGTTTTGGCACTCAACTCGCGGATTCCCGAGGTGACATTGGGGTAATCTATGCATAGGGGTTGATGCACGTTCTTGTCTTTGTTTCTCCGGTAGAAATCTTGGGGCACTCTTTGAAGTTCTTTGTGTTGGATTGAGTATTATGAATATGAATTTGCTTTGGTGTTATTTTAGTACGAACTCTAGGATAGATCGAACGAAAAGAATAGCTTTGTGTTATTTTAGTACGAACTCTTGAATAGATCGAACAGAAAGAATAGCTTTGAGGTGGTTTCGTACCCTACAAACAATTTATTCTTATGTTCGCCGCTAGATAGTAACTTTGGAGTGATTCTTCATCATACTCTGAGGGATGGTTATATGATCCAATTATATTAGCATTGTTGAGAGGTTGCACTAGTGAAAGTACGGGCCCTAGGCCTCATTTTCAAGGATTGCAATACCGTTTTTGTGACCGTTTACTATTTGCTACCTTGCTGTTTTTATTTATGCACATTATAAAAATATATTTCTACCATCCATATTACACTTTTATCACCATCTCTTCGCCAAACTAGTGCACCTATACAATTTGCCATTGCATTGGATGTGTTGGGGATACAAGAGATTTCTTGTATTTGGTTGCAGGGTCGTTTGAGAGAGATCATCTTCATCCTACACCTCTCACGGATTGATAAACCTTAGGTCATCCACTTGAGGGAAAATTGCTACTGTCCTACAAAACTCTGCGCTTGGAGGCCCAACACGTGTCTACAAGAATAAAGTTGCGTAGTAGACATCAAGCTCTTTTCTGGCGCCGTTGCCAGGGAGGTGAGTGCTTGAAGGTATATCTTTAGATCTTGCAATTGAATCTTTTAGTTTCTTGTTTTATCACTTGTTTGGTTCATAAAATAAAACTACATAAAATGGAATTTAGGTTGCATCATATTATTGATCATCTTTATAATATCTTTCTTGAAAATTATGGTTCGGAAAATTGTGCTCAATTGTTAGAAGAAGAAGTCAATAAAATGCTTGGCACAAAATATTTGAATGATGAGCATGATTGCAATGTTGTTAGTATGAATTCTTTGAATATCCAAAATGCTAATGATGATTTCACAAGTCATGACAAAAATGTTTCTTATAAGCATGTCACTTTTTGTGGAGTGAATTGGGAGTGCCTTTGCACACCAAAAAGGGAAGATAGATTTTGTAAGAAGCATAAAATATTTAGAAACGAAAAAGTTGCAAGAGAGGCTAGATGATTGTGATGAAATATTTAATTTTTCACCATCCTTGTGAACTTTGCAATGAACGTGGTCATTTAAATCTCCAATGCAAATTCTTTCATGATCAAATCGTGTCCAAAAATTGTGATAACTTGAGTACCCTTGAGCATCATAAAGAGCTTAGTCTTCTTTTGGGGTATGAAGAAATGAAACGTATAACTAAGGGTATTCCAAAATTTAATCTCGAGAGATTTCTTGATTTCGATCTAGAAGAAATTTATATGTTTTGTGCGATAAATTGCATTGAGAATCCTTATATTGCCACCTACCTAAAGACAAGAAAACAAATGGAATATGAAGAGAGTACTAATGAAAGGGAAAATGTTTCCCAATACCCTCCTAGTGTTTATTATGATGAATCAGGTAACGAGGAGGAGCTTCCTATCCAATCAATCTCTTCAACATGAAGCTTGAAAAAATTAATTAAACCCACACACGATGTGGTGAAGAAGAAGAAAAGAAGAAAGAATAAAGGTAAAAAGGTATCTCTCCCAAATAATGTTGCTCCTATCACCATTGTGCCTCATGAAAGTGAATCAAATATGTTGATGGAGGATGATGATATTGAGTATGATTTTGTGATACATACTACTTGTTGTAATGATTATGATTGGGAAGACAACGATATCCCTTATGATCTTGAAAATATTTTTAGCACTTACTTGGAAGAATATCATAATAATGTTTGCTATACTATTGGTGCCATTCATGCTATTGATAAGAATGATTGTGATGATATGCAAAACCACAAGCTTGGGGATGATATGTTTAATGAGTATGATATGTCTGAGGATTTATTTGCTGGAAATAATGCTTGTCCTAAGCTTGGGGATGCTTTGCTTAATGAATATGATCCTTTGATTCCTTCTACTTTCGATAAGAAAATTTATTACGATGATAGCATGCCTCCTATTTATGATGATTACATTGATAAAAGTGGGTTTGGAAGAGTGTCAACTCTAGGTAGTAGTGATCCCACTATTTTGGAGGGTGTTGAATCTTATTACAATATTGATGAAAGTGGATTTGGAGAGGTCATGACTTTATTTAGTTATACATCCACTATTTTGGAAGAGGTTTCAATTAACTATGCCAATAAAGTAGCTATCTATGATGATTATTATGATGACATGTACGCCATAAAGAGTGATAAATCTTCTATGCTTGTGCATCATGAAGAGAGTTCTGTATGTGATATTTATATTGTTGAATCCATTCATGATGTTTCTGAAAATTATTATGAGGAAGGAACTTATGCTCTTACATATCTCAATAATATCAAGTTTCTTCTCTATGTGTTGATTGTTTTGAAGTTGCACTTGTTTTGCCTTCCTTTGCTAGTTGATTCTTGTTCCCATAAGTTGTTTGCTCACAAAATCTCTATGCATAGGAAGTGAGTTAGACCTAAATGTTCTAGTCATATGCTTCATGATGCTCTTGTTATGTTTCAATTCTTATCTTTTATGCGAGCATCATTGAAATCATCATGCCTAGCTAAAAGGCATAAAAAAAGCGCTTGTTGGGAGACAACCCAACACTTTTACCTATTGTTTTTGTGTGTTCACATGATTAGGCTACTGCAGTAATCATGTTTTATTGCTTTTGTTTCAATAAATTGCCAAATAAAGCCTTTGGGATCATGTTGGGTGATAGTTGATTTGATCTTGCTGAAAAACAGAAACTTTTGCCTTCACGAAAATAATTCTCATTTTTAACAAATGAGTGCTTTTAAGTTGATTCTTTTTGAAGAATATTAATATGCAAATTTATCATGTGTTAATAATTTTTTACATAATTTTTGGAGTAGCATAAGTATGGTTATTCTGCACATCATTACAGACTGTTATGTTTTTGACAGATTATATTTTCAATGCATAGTTTGCTTGTTTCCTGTTTCTATGGCTTATATTGCTCAATATAAATTGTGGAAATGATATTCTACAGTAGGAATTATGTGGAAACAATTATGAATTTGTCTTTGACAGTACCAAAGTGAAATGGTTTGCTCTTTATCATACAAACCTATCTGACGAAGTTCCGTTAAGTTTGGTGTGATTGAAGTTTTCAAGTTTTGGGTGAGATGTCGATATGAGGAGAATAAGGAGTGACAAGACCCTAAGATTGGGGATACCCAAGGCACCCCAAGTTAATATCCAAGTAAGATCCAAGCAACTAAGCTTGGGGATGCCCCGGAAGGCATCCCCTCTTTCGTTTCCAACATCATCAGTAACCTCACTTGGAGCTACATTTTCATTCGTCACATGATATGAGTTTTACTTGGAGCGTCATTTTATTTTGTTAGGATTTTCTTGCTGTTACTTATAATAAAGTTTTGCATCTTTCATTTCAATAAAAATGTCAAGTATAGCCCTCACCATGCTTATTTTGCAAGTATACTTGTTGCTGTTTCAAAACAGAAAGTTCCCCGTTGTTGCAAAAATTCCCTAGAAAAGTCAGAATGTGATAAAATGTTGAAACTTTTTGCATGATAAGATCTGATAAATTCTCTACAGTGTGGTATTTGCTTCATAATTTTTGGAGTTAAATAAGTATTGATACCCTTGCATTCTTTACAGACTGTACTGTTTTGGCAGATTTCTGTTATGTTTGCATATGTTAGCTTGTTTGATGATTCTATTTGAGGATAGGAGTATTAAATATGCAGAGGCATTTGGTATGAAATGCTGAATAATAATTTTGGTGATTTGATACAGTAAAGAATGATAAGGTTTTGCATTGATTTATACTAACTTATCTCACGAGTTCTTGTTGAGTTTTGTGTGGATGAAGTTTTAAGATTTAGGGAAACCGTGATATGAAAGGAATTAAGGAGACACAAAAGCTCAAGCTTGGGGATGCACAAGGCATCCCAAGATAATATTTCAAGAAGTCTCAAGCATCTAAGCTTGGGGATGCCCCGGTAGGCACCCCACCTTTCTTCATCAACAATTATCGGTTAGTATCGGTTGAACCTAAGTTTTTGCTTCTTCACATGATGTGTGCTATTGTTGGAATGTCATTTTATTTTGTTTTGCTTTCTGTTTTAATAAAATACTTAGATCTGAAAGTTTTTAAATAAAATAGATTCCTCAAATAGTTGCCAGGGAGGCTAGGTAAGTGGCACTCACATCCCGTCAATGAAGCTCTTTTGTATGGAATTGCTCTAGTGCTTCACTTATATCTTTTTGAGTATGGTGTGCTTTAGTATTTTTCAAGAAATTCTCTCTTGCTTCACTTAAATTAATTTGAGAGAAAGAAATATTATGCTTATGATCTTCACTTATATCTTTTTGGAGTAGCTTGTCATTTACTCTTGTGCTACACTTATATCCTTTGAGTAAATTGTTGAATGAATTGAATATCATGAAGTTAAAATTATATGTTCATATCATGCCTAGTAGTAGCTTCACATTAGGTTTAGAAAGTGAAATCTTTTGAGGCTTGACAATCACAATATTTGTCGTACAAGCAATTCATGATTGATTAGTACAAGGAAGAGAACTTTCACATGCAAATACACTATCTTGGAAATCTTTTGTGATTGTGAGCCCCCATCAAAATATTATATGCCAAAATTGTTGACGTTGGACAAGGAAGAAAACGTAATGGTTTATGTTTGTTCATGTTCACATAGAAGTTATATTGTCGTAGATCCTTCAACATGTGGTGCTTGCCCCCCATCTTTGCTAGCCAAAAATTCCGCACCAAGTAGAGATACTACTTGTGCATCCAAAAACCCTTAAACCCAAATCTTATTTTCAAGAGTCCACCATACCTACCTAAGGATTGAGCAAGATCCTTCAAGTAAGTTGTCATCGGTGCAATAAGGCAATAAAAATTGCTTCTAAAAGTGTTAGATCAATTAGTGCAAGAGAAAATTGAGCGTTGTACGAACTTGTGATGGCAAAGAATAAAAGCGACAGACTGCATAATAAAGGTTGCTATCATAAGGGGCAATATAACGTGATGTTCTTTTGCACTAAGGGGTTGAGCATACAAACAAATAAGCACATGGCAAC
The DNA here is from genome assembly GCF_018294505.1 of Triticum aestivum. NCBI lineage: Eukaryota > Viridiplantae > Streptophyta > Magnoliopsida > Poales > Poaceae > Triticum > Triticum aestivum. The sequence continues at coordinate 235,822,090 of NC_057814.1, read as the reverse complement.
CTCTGCTTCCTTCTGCGAAGGGCCTATCTTTTACTTTTATGTATTTACTTTTATGCAAGAGTCAAAGTTTTTCCCTCTATTCCTTTTTATTTTTCTCCTTTGGCAACCATCATGTGTTGAGGAAAGATCTAGGCACATATGTCCAGTTGAATATGGGTAGCATGAGTTATTATTGTTGACATCACCCTTGAGGTGAATACGTTGGGAGGCGAAATTATAAGCCCCTATCTTTCTATGTGTCCAGTTGAAATGTTTTGCTCATGTGTATGCGGTGAGTGTTAGCAATCTTAGAAGACTATATGATGGCTGAGTATGTGGAGCTCTTACTTAGACTCTGTTGAATAAGTTGAATTGCAATTGCTTGTTGACTAAGAACATAGGTTGTTGAGTTTCAAGAGAATTCATTATTTGAACCTTAACATGTGAATTGGTTGCTACTATAACATGAGAAATTTTATGAGAAAGAGTTGTTGTTATGATGCTAGGAAAAGTGATTGAAATTATCATTGATCAAACTTATGCACTTTGCTAGCATTCAAACTTCATAGATTATTTCTTTTATCATTTACCTACTCGAGGACGAGTAGGAATTAAGCTTGGGGATGCTGATACGTCTCCAACGTATCTATAATTTATCAAGTATTCATGCTGTTATTTTACCATTCTTGGATGTTTTACAATCATTTTACAGCAACTTTATATATTTTTGGGACTAAACTATTGACCCAGTGCCAGTTGCTGCTTTTTGCTTGTTTTTTACATCGCAAGAAATCAATATCAAACGGAGTCCAAACACCACGAAACTTTTTGGAGATTTTTTATGGACCAGAACACCAAGGATGGGCCAGAGCAGCACCTGGGGGGTGCCCCGAGGGGGGCACAACCCACCAGGGCGCGCCTGGGGGCCCAGGCGTGCCCAGGTGGGTTGTGCCCACCTTAGTGGCCTCCCGCACCCCCTCTTTACCCTACAAATTCACAAATATTCCGAAAACCCTCGGGGGTTAACCTAGATCAGAAGTTCCGCCGCTGCAAGCCTCTGTATAAACCAATCTAGACCCCGTTCCGGCACCCTTCTGGAGGGGGGAATCATCACTAGTGGCCATGTTCATCATCCTGGCGGCCACCACGATGAGGAGGGAGTAGTCCACCCTCGGGGCTGAGGGTTTGTACCAGTAGCTATGTGTTTAATCTCTCTCTCTCGTGTTCTTGAGATGTCACGATCTTGATGTCTCACAGGCTTTGTTAATATAGTCAGATCATATGGTGTTTTCCCCTCTCTATCTTGTTGTGATGAATTGAGTTTTCCCTATGAGATTTCATTGTTATTGGATTGAATACCTTTATGGATTTGAGAACACTTGATATATGTCTTGCAATTGAATACTCGTGGTGACAATGGGGTATCGTATTGATTCACTTGATATATGTGTTGGCACTCAACTCGCGGATTCCTGAGGTGACATTGGGATAATCTATGCATAGGGGTTGATGCATGTTCTTGTCTTTGTTTCTCCGGTAGAAATCTTGGGGCACTCTTTCAAGTTCTTTGTGTTGGATTGAGTATTATGAATATGAATTTGCTTTGGTGTTATTTTAGTACGAACTCTAGGATAGGTCGAACGGAAAGACTAGCTTTGTGTTATTTTAGTACGAACTCTTGAATAGATCGAACGGAAAGAATAGCTTTGAGGTGGTTTCGTACCCTACAAACAATTTATTCTTATGTTCTCCGCTAGATAGTAACTTTGGAGTGATTCTTAATCGTACTTTGAGGGATGGTTATACGATCCAATTATATTAGCATTGTTGAGAGGTTGCACTAGTGAAAGTACGGACCCTAGGCCTCATTTTCAAGCATTGCAATACCGTTTTTGTTCCCGTTTACTATTTGCTACCTTGCTGTTTTTATTTATTCAGATTATAAAAATATATTTCTACCATCCATATTACACTTTTATCACCATCTCTTCGCCAAACTAGTGCACCTATACAACTTACCATTGTATTGGGTGTGTTGGGGATACAAGAGATTTCTTGTATTTGGTTAAATACCCCAATATTCCCAAAACCCTAGGGGAGTCGACGAAAATCATTTCCAGCCTCCGCAGAGTCCAGAACCACCAGATCCAATCTAGACACCATCACGGATGGGGTTCACCACCTCCATTGGTGCCTCTCCGATGATGCGTGAGTAGTTCTTTGTAGACCTTCGGGTCCGTAGTTAGTAGCTAGATGGCTTCCTCTCTCTCGCTGAATTCTCAATACATTTGTCTCTTGGAGATCCATATGATGTCACTACTGCAGGTTGCTGCTAACGCGACACTACAATTAGAGACCCTTCGACGAAACTGTGTGCGATGCATTAATCGCAAACGATGGTGTAAAAAACCCATCAAAAAAGGTGCAAGATGTTTACGATGGAGGATGCATCAAACACGGTTCAGATTTTAGTTGCGTGTGCGATGCAGGGCATATGGTTCAGTTCAATTAATTGTTTGCGATGAGGAGGAACAAAAGAAACGGGCAGCCAGATGAAGGTGTGTGCGATACACAACATACGGTTCACTCGGATGAACTGTTTGTGATAAGGAGGAACAACAGAAACGGGCAGCTAGATAAAGGTGTGTGCAATTCAGGGCATATGCTTCAGAAGGATTAACTGTTTGCGATTAGGCAACAGAACAGAAACTGTCAGCCAGATCAACGTGTCTACGATTGATGGCATACACTTCACACGGATGAACTGTTTGCGATTAGCCACGACAAACAGAAACAGTTAGACAGATCAACGTGTGTGCGCTAGACGGGCACACATTCTAATTAAAAGAAGCATGCGCAATGGTAATAATGAGCGCGCACGGTTGTTGGAACAAGACGTATGCTGACATTGCCTATTGCGGTGCACCCTATGGTGCAAACGCCACGTACGCGGCCGAGAAAGCATGCCCACGTTACGCCTTCCGGGAATAGTGCCGCACTTATAACCGTCAGTAAATTTTGAGCCTGCATCCCATCACATTCCAAAGTGCAAACATGTTCACACCAATCAAAACCTAAATAGTTTCCCACTTAGGAGCATATTAGTACTCGGTTATAAATACTACTACTCCAAGATGACTGCACATTCCTCCTCAACTCCTCATCCACAAAAACAAACAAGGCATTCATCATCGTTCCCTTGCGTCTGCCATGGCCAGTGTGAGTTCTGGATCGAGAGATTGCCACCAGGGAGAGGCGAGCATGGAAGCGGAAGAACGAGAGATGTCCCGCCTCACCGCGAAAGCAGCCAACATGTCCCACCGCGTGGTCGTAGCAGCAGAGAGGTCCCACCGCGCCGCCGAAGCAGCAGGGAGGTCCCGCCGCGCCGTCGATGTAGCAGACTGGTCCAGCCGCGCCGTGGAAGCAGAAGAGATGTCCCGCCACGCCATGAATGCAGCAGAGATGTCCTCCCACGCCGCGGCGGCCTGAGAAAATGTCTTGCGGGCAAGCGAGGACTCTTATAGGCACATGCGTGCCATCTGCTACCTCTTGAGCACTGCGTTGGTTTTCCCTTGAAGAGGAAAGGGTGATGCAGTAAAGTAGCGTAAGTATTTCCCTCAGTTTTGAGAACCAAGGTATCAATCCAGTAGGAGACCACGCTCAAGTCCCTCGTACGTACACAAACAAATAAGAACCTTGCAACCAACGCGATAAAGGGGTTGTCAATCCCTTCATGGCCACTTGCAAAAGTGAGATCTGATAGAGATGATAAGATAATATTTTTGGTATTTTTATGATAAAGACTAAATGTAAAGAAAGCAAAGTAAACGGTAACAGAAATAATGGTAGATTAAGATGATAGAGAATAGACCCGGGGGCCATAGGTTTCACGAGTGGCTTCTCTCAAAAGCATAAATATTACGGTGGGTGAACAAATTACTGTCAAGCAATTGATAGAATTGAGCATAGTTATGAGAATATCTAGGTATGATCATGTATATAGGCATCACATCCGTGACAAGTAGACCGACTCCTGCCTACAACTACTACTATTACTCCACACATCGACCGCTATCCAGCATGCATCTAGAGTATTAAGTTCATAAGAACAGAGTAACGCTTTAAGCAAGATGACATGATGTAGAGGGATAAACTCAAGCAATATGATATAAACCCCATCTTTTTATCCTCGATGGCAACAATACAATACGTGTCGTTTCCCCTTCTGTCACTAGGATCGAGCACCGCAAGATTGAACCCAAAGCTAAGCACTTCTCCCATTGCAAGAAAGATCAATCTAGTAGGCCAAACCAAACTGATAATTCAAAGAGACTTGCAAAGATAACAAATCGTACATAAAAGAATTCAGAGGAGATTCAAATATTGTTCATAGATAATCTTGATCATAAACCCACAATTCATCGGATCTCGACAAACACACCGCAAAAGAAGATTACATCGAATAGATCTCCAAGAGAATCAAGGAGAACTTTGTATTGAGATCCAAAGAGAGAGAATAAGCCATCTAGCTAATAAATATGGACCCGAAGTTCTGAGGGAAACTACTCACACATCATCGGAGAGGCTATGGTGTTGATGTAGAAGCCCTCCGTGATCAATGCCCCCTCTGGCGGAGCGTCGAAAAAGGCCCCAAGATGGGATCTCACGGGTACAGAGAGTTGCGGGGGTGGAAATAGGGTTTCGGCTCCTGTTCTAATGTTTCCGGGGTATATGAGTATATATAGGCAAAAGAGGTCGGTCAGGAGAGCTACGAGGGGCCCACAAGGGTGAGGGCCCGCCCGGGGGGGGGGGGGGCAGGCGCGCCTCCCTTCCTCGTGGCCTCCTCGTTGATTGCTTGACGTCCACTCCAAGTCCTCTGGATCATGTTTGTTCCGAAAATCACGTTCCCGAAGGTTTCATTCCGTTTGGACTCCGTTTGATATTCCTTTCCTTCGAAACACTGAAATAGGAAAACATAGCAATTTGGGATTGGCCTCCGGTTAATAGGTTAGTCCCAAAAATAATATAAAAGTGTACAATAGAGCCCATTGAACATCCAAAACAGATAATATAATAGCATGGAACAATAAAAAATTATAGATACGTTGGAGACGTATCAAGCATCCCCAAGCTTAATTCCCGCTCGTCCTCGAGTAGGTAAATGATAAAAACAGAATTTTTGATGTGGAATGCTACTTAGCATAATTTTCAATGTAATTCTTTTTATTGTGGCATGAATATTTAGATCCGAAAGATTCAAGATAAAAGTTTAATGTTGACATAAAAACAATAATACTTCAAACGTGCTAACCAAGCAATTATGTCTTATCAAAATAACATATCCATTGAAAGCTTATCCCTACAAAATCATATAGTTAGGCCATGCTTCAATTTCGTCACACAAAACGTTCTCATCATGCATAACCTTGATGAAAAGCCGAGCAATTGGTTCATACTTTTTAACGCGCTTCAGCCTTTTCAACCCTTACGCAATACATGAGCGCAAGCCATGGATATAGCACTATGGGTGGAATAAAGTATAATGATGGGGGTTATGTGAGAAGACAAAAAGGTAGAAAGTCTCACATTGACGCGGCTAATCAATAGGCTATGGAGATGCCCATCAATTGATGTCAATGTGAGGAGTAGGGATTGCCATGCAACGGATGCACTAGGGCAATAAATATATGAAAGCTCAACAAAAGAAACTAAGTGGGTGTGCATCCAACTTGCTTGCTCACGAAGACCTAGGGCATTTTGAGGAAGCCCATCATTGGAATATACAAGCCAAATTCTATAATGAAAATTCCCACTAGTATATGAAAGTGACAACATAGGAGACTCTCTATCATGAAGATCACGGTGCTACTTTGAAGCACTAGTGTGGAAAAAGGATAGTAACATTGTCCCTTCTCTCTTTTTCTCTCATTTTTTGGGCCTTCTCTTTTTTTCTTTGGCCTCTTTTTTTCTTTTTTTTATTTAGTCCGGAATCTCATCCCGACTTGTGGGGGAATCATAGTCTCCATCCTCCTTTCCTCACATGGGACAATGCTCTAATAATGATGATCATCACACTTTTATTACTTACAACTCAAGAATTACAACTCAATACTTAGAACAAAATATGACTCTATGTGAATGCCTCCGGCGGTGTACCGGGTATGCAATGAATCAAGAGTGACATGTATGAAAATTATGATGGTGGCTTTGCCACAAATACAATGTCAACTACATGATTATGCAAAGCAATATGACAATGATGGAGCGTGTCATAATAAACGAAACGGTGGAAAGTTGCATGGCAATATATCTCGGAATGGCTATGGAAATGCCATGATAGGTAGCTATGGTGGCTGTTTTGAGGAAGATATAAGGAGGTTTCTGTGTGATAGAGCGTATCATATCACGGGGTTTGGATGCACCGGCGAAGTTTGCACCAACTCTCAAGGTGAGAAAGGGCAATGCACGGTACCGTAGAGGCTAGAAAATTGTGGAAGGGTGAGAGTGCGTATAATCCATGGACTCACATTAGTCATAAAGAACTCATATACTTATTGCAAAAGTTTATTAGCCCTGGAAGCAAAGTACTACTACGCAAACCCCTAGAGGGATAGATTGGTAGGAGAAGACCATCACTCATCCCCGACCGCCACTCATAAGGAAAGCAATAAAAGAACACCTTATGCGTCAAATTTGTCACACAACTTTTACATACGTGCATGCTACAGGACTTGCCAACCTTAACACAAGTATTTCTCAATTTCACAATTACTCAACTAGCACACTCTAATATTACCACCTTTATATCTCAAAACACTTATCAAGTATCTAACTTCTCACGATATTCAATGGAACTCAATATGGAAGTTTTTATTATACTCATCTTGGATGCCTATCATATTAGGACTAATTTCACATTTAAAGCAAATCACCATGCTGTTTAAGACTCTCAAAATAATATAAGTGAAGCATGAGAGATCAATAATTTCTATAAAATAAAACCACCACCGTGCTCTAAAAGATATAAGTGAAGCACTAGAGCAAAAACTATATAGCTCAAAAGATATAAGTGAAGCACATAGAGTATTCTAATAAATTCCGAATCATGTGTGTCTCTCTCAAAAGGTGTGTACAACAAGGATGATTGTGGTAAACTAAAAAGCAAAGACTCAAATCATACAAGACGCTCCAAGGAAAACACATATCATGTGGTGAATAAAAATATAGCCCCAAGTAAAGTTACCGATAGACGAAGACGAAAGAGGGGATGCCTTCCGGGGCATCCCCAAGCTTAAGCTTTTGGTTGTCCTTGAATTTTACCTTGGGGTGACTTGGGCATCCCCAAGCTTAGGCTCTTGCCACTCCTTGTTCCATAATCCATCAAATCTTTACCCAAAACTTGAAAACTTCACAACACAAAACTCAACAGAAAATCTCATGAGCTCCGTTAGCGAAATAAAACAAACCACCACTTTAAGGTACTGTATTGAACTCATTCTTTATTTATATTGGTGTTAAACCTACTGTATTCCAACTTCTATATGGTTTATAAACTCTTTTACTAGCCATAGATTCATCAAAATAAGCAAACAACACACGAAAAACAGAATCTGTCAAAAACAGAACAGTCTGTAGTAATCTGTATCTAACGCAAACTTCTGGAACTCAGAAAAATCTACCAAAATAGGACGACCTAGATAATTTGTTTATTGATCTACTTCAATTGGAATCAGTATTTTATCACGTTCTGGTGATTTTTAACAGTTGTTTTCATGAACAGAAAGTTTCTAGAAATTTCAGCAAGATCAAATAACTATCAACCAAGAAGATCCTATAGGTTAAACTTGGCACAAACACTAATTAAAACATAAAAACACATCTAACCAGAAGCTATATGGATTATTTACTGAATAAAAGCAAGGAAAAATATTGGGTTGTCTCCCAACAAGCGCTTTTCTTTAAAGCCTTTTAGCTAGGCATTGGTAATTTTAATGATGCTCACATGAAAGACAAGAATTGAAGCGCAAAGAGAGCATCATAAAACATGTGACAAACACACTTAAGTATAACATACTTCCTATGCATAGGTATTTTATAAGCAAACAAATTATCATAGCAAGCAAAAATTAGCATATGCAAGGAAGAAGAAAGAGACGATAGCAATATCAACATGACGAGAGGTAATTTAGTAATATGAAAATTTCTACAACCATATTTTCCTCTCTCATAATGATTACATGTAGGATCATAGGCAAATAAACAATATAGCTATCACATAAAATTTTCTCTACGCGATCCACATGCATGCAAAGTTGACACTCTTCCAAAATAGTGGGAATATCATTAACTAAAGTCATGACCTCTCCAAACCCACTTTTATCAAAAATACCATAAGATTGAATATTCTCCAAATATGTGGGATCTAAAGTTGACACTCTTCCAAACCCACTTTCAATATTATTGCACACACTATTATCAATCTCATATTCATCATGGGGCTTAAATAAATTTTCAAGATCATAAGAAGAATCACCCCAATCATGATCATTGCAACAAGTAGTAGACATAGCAAAACTAGCATCCCCAAGCTTAGGGTTTTGCATTTTATAAGCACAATTAACATTAATAGAATTTATACTATCATCATTGCGATCATGCTTTTTATTCAAAGATCCATCATGAATCACTCCATAAAGTACTCCATCACAAGTTTCAGATTCACGAATTTCAAGCAAAACTTCATAAAGATAATCTAGTGCACAAAACTCACTAGCAATTGGTTCATCATAATTGGATCTCTTAAAAAGATTAGCAAGCGGATGAGGATCCATAGATCTTAGGTTCTCTATTTAGCAATAAATAAACAATTATTCCAACCAAACGAGCAAACGAGCCAAGTAAGACATCAAAGCAAACGAAAAGACGAACAGAAGAAGGGCGAATAAAACGGCAAGGGTGAAGTGGGGGAGAGGAAAACGAGAGGCAAATGGCAAATAATGTAATGCGAGGGATAAGAGTTTGTGATGGGTACTTGGTATGTATTGACTTGTGTGTAGACTCCCCGGCAACGGCGCCAGAAATCCTTCTTGCTACCTCTTGAGCACTGCGTTGGTTTTCCCTTGAACAGGAAAGGGTGATGCAAAAAAGTAGCATAAGTATTTCCCTCAGTTTTGAGAACCAAGGTATCAATCCAGTAGGAGACCACGCTCAAGTCCCTCGTACCTACACAAACAAATATGAACCTTGCAACCAACGCGATAAAGGGGTTGTCAATCCCTTCACGGCCACTTGCAAAAGTGAGATCTGATAGAGATGATAAGATAATATTTTTGGTATTTTTATGATAAAAACTAAAAGTAAAAGAAAGCAAAGTAAACGGTAATAGAAATAATGGTAGATTAATATGATAGAGAATAGACCCGGGGGCCATAGGTTTCACTAGTGGCTTCTCTCAAAAGCATAAGTTTTACGGTGGGTGAACAAATTACTGTCGAGCAATTGATAGAATTGAGCATAGTTATGAGAATATCTAGGTATGATCATGTATATAGGCATCACGTCCGTGACAAGTAGACCGACTCCTGCCTGCATCTACTACTATTACTCCACAAATCGACCGCTATCCAGCATGCATCTAGAGTATTAAGTTCATAAGAACAGAGTAATGCTTTAAGCAAGATGACATGATGTAGAGGGATAAACTCATGCAATATGATATAAACCCCATCTTTTTATCCTCGATGGCAACAATACAATACGTGTCGTTTCCCCTTCTATCACTGGGATCGAGCACCGCAAGATTGAACCCAAAGCTAAGCACTTCTCCCATTGCAAGAAAGATCAATCTAGTAGGCCAAACCAAACTGATAATTTGAAGAGACTTGCAAAGATAACAAATCATATATAAAAGAATTCAGAGGAGATTCAAATATTGTTCATAGATAATCTTGATCATAAACCCACAATTCATCGGATCTCGACAAACACACCGCAAAAGAAGATTACATCGAATAGATCTCCAAGAGAATCGAGGAGAACTTTGTACTGAGATCCAAAGAGAGAGAAGAAGCCATCTAGCTAATAACTATGGACCCGAAGGTCTGAGGTAAACTACTCACACATCATCGGAGAAGCTATGGTGTTGATGTAGAAGCCCTCCGTGATCAATGCCCCCTCCAGCGGAGCGCCGGAAAAGGCCCCAAGATGGGAACTCACGGGTACAGAGAGTTGCGGCGGTGGAAATAGGGTTTCGGCTCCTGTTCTGATGTTTCCAGGGTACATGAGTATATATAGGCGAAAGAGGTCGGTCAGGAGAGCTACGAGGGGCCCACGAGGGTGGGGGCACACCCAGGGGGCAGGCGCGCCTCCCTGCCTCGTGGCCTCCTCGTTGATTTCTTGACGTCCACTCCAAGTCCTCTGGATCACGTTTGTTCAGAAAATCACGTTCCCGAAGGTTTTATTCCGTTTGGACTCCGTTTGATATTCCTTTCCTTCGAAACACTAAAATAGGCAAAAAAACAACAATTTGGGCTGGGCCTCCGGTTAATAGGTTAGTCCCAAAACTAATATAAAAGTGTATAATAAAGCCCATTGAACATCCAAAATAGATAATATGATAGCATGGAACAATAAAAAATTATAGATACGTTGGAGACGTATCACCATCGTCCTTAGGCAGATGGATCAGATCTCCAGCTGGGCGAGGTTGCAGGATGACCTGAAAGCCTTGTTTGAACAGTCTACCGGCGTCATCCGACAATTAATGAGAGCAATGCGAAGCTCCGGGCCGAGCGCGACCTACTGAGGGCGAAGATTGTCGGAAATGCGGAGCAGCAGGAGGAGACCACTGCCTTGTTGAAGAGGACCGGCGTCATTGTCGAGAAACTTATGGACGAGAATGCCATGCTGTGCATCGAGCACAGAAGGCTGGTGGAGGAATCCGTGGATGCTCTCAAGCAGCATCTTGAGGACATGAAAGAGCTCATCGTCGCTTACCGCGGAGAGTAGTTCCCGCGGTGTGCAGCAACGCATCAAGAAAGTAGAGATCAACGAGCCACATCGTTGTCTTCCTTCTTCTTTTGCCCTTGTGTATTTCGGGCGTTGCCGCATGTGGCTTTTTTAGTTATGTTCCTAAATATGTAAGACAATTATTATCCACTGTCATCGTCCTTATATTCATCATGCTTGCTATAAGTCGCAGTCGATGCTATATTGGTCCGTCGGATCTTACATCAAGATACGTGCAAAACTTTCTTTTCAGATTTTCATTTTTCTCTCTCAAATCTCAGTCCAGTGAGACATAGTCACGCCGTGAAATAAGGGCTCGGGCGCCATTAATGGAGACGTTGGGAGGGAGGTGCGCGGCGGATAGAGGTCAAAGGGCTCTCCTCCCGATGAGCACGCGCAGGGGTCTGATCGCACACCATAGCTACCCTGCACGAGACCTCCTAGTAGCCAATAAAATCAGGGGACGCGTGGCGGCACGTAATTGGTAAGTAGAACGCCCACGGTTTCAATAATACTTGTGTTTCCGATTTGTAACGTGACAGCACTTGTTCCAAAATGAATTTGTTGATTGTTAATGTGTGCGCCTTCACAAATCGGACAGAAAAATTACCACAGCATGTTGGTGCCATGTCATGACACCATGCCAAGTTTCATGATTTTCAGGCGTGTTTTGGATTTACAAGAATTACAAAACCAAGTTTCCTAATCTTTCCGGTCGAGCCATGATGGCCAGATGTTTGAATTTCATTCCCATCTCTTTCATGGGACCTAGAAATTCACCCAAGGACACACATGTGATTTTTCAACCAACTTTGGTGCACTGGAGCATGTGCTTGTAGTTCAAATTTGAATTATGCACACTAAATGCCCAGAAACTCAATTATTGTATAAAAAAGGCCAAACGAACCTCGAAAAATTCCAAAATTAAAGACAACACTCCTGTTGTTCTATGTTGACACTAGAAATTTTTTGACAGCAATAAGAGGCAACAGATATCGTTCCGTCCCCAAAGGTGGCACGTTCCCTACCGAAACCATCACGCTTGTTGTGAGAAGCTCTGGTTTGTGAGAAGCTTATACCCAAACCTGCCCCAAATGGGACAAAAATTTTACCACGACATGTTGATGCCGCTCCATGATAGCATGCCAAGTTTCATGAATTTCAGACGAGTTTTACATTTACTAGAATTTAAAAACCAGGTACCTCAACGTTTTGTCGGCAATCAACAGTGCCTTGGTGTTTGAATTTCATTTCCATCTCTTGCATGGGACCTAGAAATTCACCCAAGGACACACATGTGATTTTTCAACCAACTTTGGTGCACTGGAGCATGTGCTTGCAGTTCAAATTTGAATTATGCACATTAAATGCCCAGAAACTCAATTAATGTATAAAAAAGGCCAAACGAACCCCGAAAAATTCCAAAATTAAACACAACACTCCTGTTGTTTTGTGTTGACACTAGAATTTTTTTGAAAGCAATAAGAGGCAACGGATATCGTTCCGTCCCCAAAGGTGGCACGTTCCCTACCGAAACCATCACGCTTGTTGTGAGAAGCTCTGGTTTGTGAGAAGCTTATACCCAATCCTGCCCCAAATGGGACAAAAAATTTACCACGGCATGTTGATGCCGCTCCATGATAGCATGCCAAGTTTCATGAATTTCACACGATTTTTGGATTTACTAGAATTTAAAAACCAGGCATCTCAATGTTTTGCCGGCAATCAACTGTGCCCTGGTGTTTGAATTTCATTCCCATTTCTTGCATGGGACCTAGAAATTCACCCAAGGACAGACATGTGATTTTTCAACCAATTTATATGCACCGGAGCATGTGCTTGTAGTTGAAATTTGCATTATGCACATTAAATGCCCAGAAACCCAATTAATTTATAAAAAAGGCCAAACGAACCCCGAAAAATTCCAAAATTAAACACAACACTTTTGTTATTCTATGTTGACACTAGAATTTTTTTGAAAGCAATAAGAGGCAACGGATATCGTTCCATCCCCAAAGGTGGCACGTTCCCTACCGAAACCATCACGCTTGTTGTGAGAAGCTTTGGTTTGTGAGAAGCTTATACCCAAACCTGCCCCCAATAGGGCAAAAAATTTACCATGGCATGTTCATGCCGCTCCATGATACCATGCCAAGTTTCATGAATTTCAGATGAGTTTTGGATTTAGTAGAATTTAAAAACCAGGTATCTCAACGTTTTGCCGGCAATCAACAGTGCCCTGGTGTTTAAAATTCATTCCCATTTCTTGCATGGGACCTAAGCATGCACCCAAGGACACAGATTTGATTTTTCAACCAATTATATGCACCGGAGCATGTGCATGCATTTCGAATTTGAATTGTGCACCTGAAATGGCTAGAAAACCAGTTTAATGTATAAAATGTCCAAACGAACCCTGAATAATTCCAATTCTTTTACGACACACATATAGTTGCATGTTCACTGCAGATAAAAGGTCTAGCAATTCAAACACCGTCCATTGCCGCTGTGACCCCATTATGTAATTCAAATCAAGATGAAAAATCAAGTAGATCCCACACAGCTTATTATCACCAACCGTGTGAGATGTAGTACAAAATATCCTGGAGCACCGTCGGTGTATAGTACGCCTATGGCTTACGCGAGAAGGTGTGTCGGCTACAGTCCACAGCCGGCGTGTCAAGCACACTAGCTCGCTCCCCAAATACTCCCGCCTCTGCATCCCTCGCGATCTCGAAAATATTACTGCCTCATAATCTCGAAAATATCTACTGCCTGGAAGGTTTTAATGTTTGATAGCACACGATTAGTATGTGCGGACCGTGTGTGATGTCTGTTACTCCCGCTCTGCTTCAGTCCCTTGATTCAAATTTTCAGTAGCCCCGGCATTTTACTCCCACCTCTGCATCCCTCGCAATCTCAAAAATATCTGCTCGCCCTTGATCCAAATTTTCAGTAGCCCCGCCTTGTTACTCCCGCCTAGTAAAATTTTCAGTTGCCGCAGTATATCCTCAAACACCACCTTGCCCCCCGCCCCCTCCACACACACCACACACTCCCCAAAACCTCCGCTCACACAGACACACACAACCCTCGAAACCATTGGTAGGTCGCCGCCATCGCCGGCGCCTCCATCCTCAACCTCTGCCTGTGTGCCGGGGAGCTCGAGGAGCCAATGGCCAAAAAGAGGTTTATCGCGGCCTTTTCGCCTGACGCCGGCAAGGTGGCTGCCGAGGTGTCCCCGTCGTCCTCCGCGGGCTCGATCCACTGTCGCCGGTCCCCCGATCCGCCCGCCGCCGTGCCCCTACGCCGGTTCGAGGACTTCCCCGTCCTCCCTCGGACCCGGCAGCCGACGAGGTCCTACCTCAGGGTTCGGCAGTGGCGATGGGGGATGTGGGTCGCCGAGATTACAAATCAGGAGACCCACACCCGCCGGTGGATCGGTAGCTTCCACATGGCCGAGCTCGCGACCATGGAGTACGGCCGCTGGCAGGTTAGCTACCACGGCGCGACAGCTAGGCTCAATTTCCCCTTCGGCACACATCTGGTCGGCCTCGTTCCACTGGAGCCAGGGGTGGTGAGCTCGGCTATGGCACGGGAGGACCGCGAGGCATGGGAGCGCCTCGAGGCCAAGGCCGCCGACGAGGCCTACATGCAAGAGCTCCGCCCGCAGCACCCGGAGCTCGTGGAGGCGGAGCGGGCGATCTTTGCCGGTGCGGAGGGCAACGAGGTTATCGCGCTCTCCTCCGATGACGAGGTCGAAGGCGGCGAGGACGACGGCACGGAGGGCTGTGAGGTTATCACGCTCTCCTCCGATGACGAGGTCGAAGGTGGCGGCGACGGTGGTGCGGAGGGCGTCGAGGTGGGCCCCGAGGATGAGGAGATCGACATTGACAAGTGGAGGAGTGCCTTCCCCAACGACCCCGACGACGGCACCGGCCCGGACCCGGCTCAGGGCACACCGTGCATGACAAGGAAGGATTGGCTCGACCTCTGCTTCGACCGAAAGTAGTTTATCTTAGTTTAAATTTATGTTTTATGTTCGGTTATGCAAAACTATCTATGTTTATGTTTGAATGCATGCTACTTTCGGTTGAACCTGCTTTGAACTTGATCAAATTGAAGTTTACAACCTTAAGTTTAGGGGATCGACTAGAAAAGGCCAAAAATTGCTGGAGTATATATATCCACTAAGGGTTTTAGTCCTTTAACTTTTTAAGGATCGGCTAGAGATGGCCTTATGAGTTGTTTATTTCAGTTCTTCACAATGTGATGCTCTATATGTGCAACTATTTGCCGTGCAGTACAATTTCATCAATAATAGTTTCAACAATACCACTATGAATTACGATGTTAAGGATATTGCAGTTAACATGCCTTTTCATTTTTTTAACAATAACTAGTGTACTTTAGACCTGCACAATACCAGTTTGAATGACTATTTGCTTGTTTCTAAATGTTATGCATGATGCAGTCAACACACCTTTCCACTTCTTATTTTGCTTAACTAGCATTCTTAAGCCTGCACACTAAAGCTATCATTTGTAGATTATGTTGTCTACCATGGATATATTTGGTTGATGTTTAGCCTGTTGTGCTTAACATGCCTTTATATGTACTCATGCAGGACAATATTGAGAACAATGTTGTTTTCCATTGAGGTTAGTTTCATCGCATTGCTTATATGTGCTCACTGTTCAGGATATCGGTAGCTGGTACCATATAGCGTGGGGCTGATAAGGGATTAATCGTCGAATCGGACATTTCACTGAATATATCTATAACCCATTTATCGGTAGGTTAACTAGGGCCATATTTAATATATCTGAGGCTACATAGTAACATGCATTGTACTGAATGACTAAATATGCAATCCTAGGCTACATAGCAACAAGGAAGAGTGTTACCTTAATGTTCTGATGATGTCTAGATATACATGTAATAAAATCTTATATAATGGGATGGAGGGAGTGTTGTACTACATCATTTTTCAATTGTTGTTTAGGTTCTAATATTAACTTGGTGCTTTTAGGTACATATATCATTGCCAAAGATCCACACTTCGACCCTTTTTGTGTATGGGGCAATGAGATATTCATGAACCAGCATCAAGTGAGGAAACTAATAAAGATTGTTATTAAAATGGGTCAAAAGATGTCAATCGAACTATTTGTTTACACTTTATGCAAGACAACAGTGAACTGCAGGATGGTAAGTAAGAAACTTGTAGCCTTCTTTTTACTGCCCATAATGAGTTGTTTTAGATGACAATGTCTGAATCTTTTTTTCTTTTGCAGTGGATCCTGAAGCAGTTTACTCAGGATTACCTCTCAAACTACATGATTAGCGGGCGGCCATCACAAGGGGTTGGACTAGAGTCCTGCATGCCTTCTGCATCCAGGAGAGCACAATAGGGCCATTCCGCTTCACCTTGTTCAGCATCCGGAATGTTTGTCGCCTCTTTCTTTTCCATCCGTAATAGTACAAGTATAGAACCCTGGTTCATCATTCTTTATTTGGTGCTTATGTAATTCTTAAACATATGTACCTGTGAATCGACTAATGCATTGGTTGTTTGAACCTGATGGATATGAATAAAGCTATATCCTACTTTCAAGTTTAAATTAGGTACAATTTTAAATAGCAGCAATTAAATTAGGGCGAAATTAGGGTGTGCAGGTCATTACGGCGCACACAGTTAATAAAGCACAGCGTGTGCGATATACATCATAATCTGACACGGTTCACGAAGAGGAAACGTGTGTAACAATGCACACAGTTGCCATTTGCAAAGCGTGTGTGATGTCAGACACTATCACATACGATGCGGGAGAACTAAATGTGTGTGATTGTCTACCTATCGTACACGGTTTACAATCATGAACTGTTTGTGATGTGCCAGGCATCGTAAATCTTCCGTGCTTGGAATCTGTCTGGAAAGCTCCCGTGCCTAGAATCTGCCTGGTTTTAGGTAAAACCACAAAACTCCGACCGCGATGGCAATGCGAGCACAAACGAGTAGCAAGGATGAAGCGTTTGGGATATTCGAGATATCAGAAATGGTTACATAGGGACAATTGTTTGCGTCAAGGCTCCCTATCCCCGACGGTTTTTGGGTCGTGTGGGAAGGACCCCCCTATCGCCCACACTCACTTAGCGACGGTTCCAAATGCCGTCGTGGAAAGGGGTTAAAAACCGTTGTATAGCACCGACGTGCACCAGTGTGTAACTCTTTTTGCGGTGTGTTTGTTGGGATCTGATGAACTTTGAGTTTATGATCAGTTATATCTTTTTATATCCATGAAAGTATTTTAGTTTCTTTGATCTCTTTTATGCATGATCTCTTATAGCCTTGTATTTCTTCTCCGATATTTGGGTTTTGTTTGGCCAGCTTGATCTATTTATCTTTCAGTGGGAAGAGGTTCTTTGTAGTGGGTTCGATCTTACGGTGCTTGATCCCAGTGACAGAAGGGGAACCGACACGTATGTATTATTGCTACTAAGGATAAAACAATGGGGTCTATTTCTATATAGATAGATCTTGTCTACATCATGTCATCGTTCTTATTGCATTACTCCATTTCTCCATGAACTTAATACACTAGATGCATGCTGGATAGCGGTCGATGTGTGGAGTAATAGTAGTAGATGCAGGCAGGAGTCGGTCTACTAATCTTGGACGTGATGCCTATATAATGATCATTGCCTGGATATCGTCATGATTATTTGAAGTTCTATCAATTGCCCAACAGTAATTTGTTTACCCACCGTTTGCTATTTTTCTCGAGAGAAGCCACTAGTGAAACCTACGGCCCCCGAGTCTCTTTCTCATATATTTTCCTTTGCGATCTACTTTTCCTTTGCATTTATTTTCAGATCTATTAAACCAAAAATACAAAAATACCTTGCTGCGTTTTATTTTATTTGTGATCTATTTATTCAATCTATTACAACTTAGTCCCGTCCGTGCACCATCTCTGGCGCCGTTACCCGAAAGGGATTGACAACCCCTTTAACACGTCGGGTTGCGAGTGGTTGTTATTTGTGTGCAGGGGCTGTTTACATTGTGTTGCTTGGTTCTCCTACTGGTTCAATAACCTTGGTTTCTTCACTGAGGGAAATACCTACCGTCGTTGTGCTGCATCATCCCTTCCTCTTTGGGGAAATACTGACGTAGTCCTAGCAGACATCAAAAGGAATTTCTGGCACCATTGCCGGGGAGGATCTTCAACATATACCAGGTTCCTAATCACAAATCTCATCTCCTAGAAATTTACATTATTTTCCATTTGCCTCTTGTTTTCCTCTCCCCCACTTCACAAAAATTTGCCGTTTTATTCGCCCTCTTATTCATTCGCCCTCTTATTCATTCGCCCTCTTATTCATTCACCGTTTTTCATCAGATCTCATGTTTGCTTGTGTTGCCATGTGCCTTCTATTTGCTTCCATCTTTTCTTGCTAAAAATCTTTTGATATGGATCCTCATCCACTTGCTAATCTTTTCAAAATATCCAGTTATGATGAGCCAATTGCTAGTGATTTGAGTGCACTAGATTATCTTTATGAAGTTTTGCTTGAGATTCGTGAATCTGAAAATTGTGAAGAAGAAATTTATGAAGTGATTCATGGTAGCTCCTTGAATGAAAAGCATGATTGCAATGATTTTATTATAAATTATGTTAATGTCAATTGTGCTAATAATATGCAAAACCCCAAGCTTGGGGATGCTAATATTGCTATGTCCACTACTTATTACAATGATCATGATTGGGGTGATAATCATTCTTATGATCTTGAAAATTTATTTAAACCTCATGACTTGCGATAATATTAAAAGTGGGTTTAGAAGAGTGTCAACATTAGTTAAAAGTAATCCCACATATTTGGAGAGTGTTCAATCTTTTGAATTTTTTGTTAAAAGTGGGCTTGGAGAGGTCATGACTTTATTTGATGATAATCCCACTATTTTGGAAGAGTGTCAACTTTGCATGCATGTGGATCATGAAGAGAATATTTGTGATAGTTATATTGTTGAATTTGATTATTATCCTACATGTAATTATTATGAGAGAGGAAAATATAGTTTTAGAAATTTTCGTGTTACTAAATTACCTCTCGTTATGTTGAGATCGTCAATGTTTTATTTCTCTTCTTTGCATATGATAGATGTTTCTCGTCTTGACAATTTGTTTGCTTATAAAATTCCTATGCATAGGAAGTATGTTAGACTTAAATGTGTTTGTCACACGCTTCATGATGCTCTCTTTGTTTTTCAATTCTTATCTTACGTGTGAGCATCATTGAAATATTAGGCCTAGCTAGGGGCGTGAAACAATAGCGCTTGTTGGGAGGCAATCCAATGAATAAAATTTATTTTTGCTTTTTGCTTCCTGTTCTTGAGTGTTTGCAAAATTATGCTACTGTTATGATTTTTTTTTTGTGTTTTAATTAGTGTTTGTGCCAAGTAAAGCCTTTAGGATCTTCTTGGATGATAGTTGTTTGATCTTGCTGAAAAACAGAAACTTATGCGCTCACGAAAACAATTGTTAAAAATAACCAGAGCGTGATAAAATGTCAATTATTTTGGCAGAAGATTAATATGCAAATTACCCAGGTCGTCCTAATTTTTCAGAATTGTTGGAGTTACAGAAGTATTTGAAATAGTCAGATTGCTACAGACTGTTCTGTTTTGACAGATTTTGTTTTCATTGCGTTGTGTGCTTGTTTTGATGGCTCTATGGTTTTCTTTGATGAGTTTTTGCCACAGAAAAGTTGGAATACAGTAGGTATAATGCAAAAAAAATATGAATTGGTTTGATACAGTACTTATAGTAGTGGTTTGCTTTCTTATACTAACGGATCTCACGAAGGTTTTGTTGAGTTTTGTGTGATTGAAGTTTTCAAGTTTGTTGTTATCTTATGATGGATCAAGGAATAATGAGTAGAAGAGCCTAAGCTTGGGGATGCCCCGGCATCCCAAGCTATTATCCAAAAGTGAGCAAACAACTAAGCTTGGGGATGCCCCCGAGTGGCATCCCCTCTTTCTTCTAACGACCATCGGTATTTTACTCGAAGCTATATTTTTATTCGTCACATACTATGTGTTTTGCCACATGAGTCCACTATATCTACCTATATGCGGTATTCTTTTGCCGTTCTAAGCAAATTTGTATGTGCCATCTCTAATTTTCAAAATAAACTTCTCTTTTGTGTGTTCGTACTGCTCGCGGAGCGGTGAGGGGTGGCTAATATTTTCCATGCTAGATGTGTTATTCTCACGATGAGTGTCTATTCACTTGTCATTGCACGAGAGTAACACTGGTACGCGTCGGTCCTAAACATACGGTTTGTAACCCCTTTCCGCGATGGCATTCGGAACCGTCGCCAAGTGAGTGTGGGCAATAGGGGGGTCCTTCCCACATGACCCAGAAACCATTGGGGATATGCCCTCCTGGCACACACGCTCGGCAAAATGAGGTCGTGTGCGACCGGCGAGCACTCAAATACAGAAATATGTATAGTAGTGCTAAAAATACAATTATACAAGCGAAATCATTTCCAGTCGTAAGTGCATCCCACACAGTCAGTCACCACTAAACGTTTCCGTTCGTATATACAACCCACACAGTCACTACAAGGAAAACGTTTGTGCAAGGTGGCGTAACGCAAACAATTTTGAAGAGAATGTCGTGTGTGATTGTTCATTGATCCAACACGGTTTATTCCTAGAAACTGCATGCGTTTCCTGAGGTCATCGCCCATGGTGGTTTCTCATTAACCGTTTGCAATAGGAAAACCCAATTAGCAAGCTAATTGGCCAATTAGCGGGCTAATTGCCCTATTATTAATAATCCATTCACTAATCTAATTGACATTCATATTAAGCACATAATATATTCCATTTCCATATTAAGGAAGCTTGATTTCATAATTGAAATACATCGGAGTACAACATGATATAGCCTCAGCACTCAGCTACCCCATTACACAACTACACCAGCAGCAAGTTTCACATGCAACATCTAGAACCTTTCGAAATTAGCATCATAGACGGTACATAGAGAGATGCATCTCATCTGGAAAACTGCTGAAGCGGAAGGCGAATATTGAGCCTTCATTCATGTTGAAGGTCTTTGCAACTTTAGGCCAGTGCCTGTGGATGATTGACCGTCCATCCTTCGACCTCTTCAGGAACACTTCAATATTGAACCGTGGGTGTTGTATGAAAACTTTCCTCGCCTCCTGACCACAGAGGTGGTTTGAGAGGTAATCATCAGTGAAGCCTGAAAACAAGGATGTGCATAAATATCTTCTCTATATTGGAAATGGGGCAAAGGAATACAAAAAGGCAAGGTATAATAGTTAGTACCATCTTGTAAACCTCAGTGCTTCCCATTGTTTCCCTGCAACACATATAAGGTAGTTAGTCATCAGGTTAAGTAAGGGTTCGCATGCTATCAGTAAAATATGTTGATGATAAATAAGCACATTGCAGATTCATCAGATTAATTCAAGCCACATGGAAAACCCATTTATCCAAACCAAGCATGATTAAGAACTAGGAAATATAGCACTTGTATATGTTTCTCATGTATTAAGTGCAGCCAAATTCGATTTATTCCTCACATGGTATACAATAACAGAATGCAGCCACAGCAATTGAACATTGCATTGTAGAATTGAACCAAGCAGTTAACTAAACACCACAACAAATGAACCAAACGTTAACTGAGCACCACATTGCACAATATAACATACTCCTAATAGAAGATCAGACAGTTAACCAAACCAAGCATGCTTAACAACTTGGAAATATAGCAATTGTATTTGTTTCTCATGTATTTAGTACAGCCAAATTCGATTTATTCCTCACATGGTATACAATAAGAGAATGCAGCCACATCAATTGAACATCGCATTGCAGAATTGAACCAAGCAGTTAACTAAACACCACAACAAATGAACCAAACGTTAACTGAGCACCATATTGCACAATATAAAATACTCCTAATAGAAGATCAGACAGTTAACCAAACCAAGCATGCTTAACAACTTGGAAATATAGCAATTGTATTTGTTTCTCATGTATTTAGTACAGCCAAATTTGATTTATTCCTCACATGGTATGCAATAACAGAATGCAGCCACAACAATTGAACATCGCATTGCAAAATTGAACCAAGCAGTTAACTAAACACCACAACAAGTGAACCAAGCCACAACAAATGAACCAAGCAGTTCACTAAACACCAATTGAACAATATAACATACTCCTAATAGAAGATCAGACAGTTAACCAAACCAAGCATGCTTAACAACTTGGAAATATTGCACCCTGAAGAATTGAACATCACATTTGCAGAATTGAACCAAGCAGTTAATTGAACACGACATTGCATGACATATAGAACATATACAATATAGCAGAAGATTGCATGGTAAAAGTAGATAGCACAATTCACTAGAATTTGTTAAGGAAAGGCAGTAGCTAGCAAATTGAACATGGGTCCTTATAGTGAGCTAATAAGAGAAGCTACTCCTCATTTTCGGAGATATCGATGACGATTGGATCCTTGGACATGGAAGAAGGCGAGGCCTCCGCATCGTGGGTGCCCTCGTTGTAGTGGTGAGTTGCTTGAGACGCTCCGGGCACCAACCTGCTGGCTCTCGAGATGAGGTAAGCACGTGCATGCTGAGAAAACACCTCGTAGTCTTCGTCGAAGGCATGGATGGTGGCCTCGAGAAAATGCCACGAACTGTCGTTTAAAGCAGCCAACCGCATCGCGGCGTCGGCGCACGAGGCTTCAACGGTGGCCTCGACGGCGAGGTGCTCCTCCAAGATCAGGGGATCGGCATGAATGGCAACCATCGCGACCTCATCCGCGCGTGCGGCCGCGATTTGCTTCTCCGCTGCCAAATGCTCCTTGAGGTCCTAGCTATACTGCGTGCACCATGGCTTAGGCCGGCACTTATTTGGTGGAGGGGTCGGTGATTTGGGTGGAACATGTCGTGCTCGCGTCGGCGGTCGGGGCATGTAGGATGTGGAAGGAGGAGGAGGATGGGGGTCGGGTGTGGATTACCTGCCTGGATAGGCGAGGCCGAGCAGCGTGAACGAGGGTCGCCGGCGAGGAGGCGGCGGCGCTACAAGCAAGGAGTGAAGGTTTCAACTTGGAAATGAAGGCAGAAAGAGGGGAAATGTGGCTTTTGGTAAGGGGGAGGGGCGGGGAGGAAGATATTTCCGCGGAAGCCGAAAATTTGGAATCGCTTCAGCCAAAAAACTAGCACGCAAAGTGTCATCAGACACGGTCCCTTATTCAGACACGGTCCAAAGATATTTTGTGCTGCATCTCACACGGTTGGTTATAATAAACTGTGTGGGATCTACTTGATTTTTCGTCTTGATTTGAATTACATAATGGGGTCACAGCGGCCACAGACGGTGTTTGAATTGCTAGACCTTTTATCTGCAGTGATCATCAAAGAATTGGAATTATTCAGGGTTCATTTGGACATTTTTATGCATTAAGTGAGTTTTCAATGCATTTATGTGCATAATTCAAATTTTAACTACATGCACATGCTCCAGTGCGTATAAATTCGTTGAAAAATCAAATCTTTGTCCTTGGGTGCATGCTTAGGTCCCATGCAAGAAATGGGAATGAATTTCAAACACCATGGCACCGTTGATTGCCGGCAAAACATTGAGATGCCTGGTTTTCAAATTCTAGTAAATCCAAAACTCATATGAAATTCATGAAACTTGGCATGCTATCATGGAGCAGCATCAACATGCCGTGGTAAATTTTTTGTCCCATTTGGGGCAGGTTTGGGTATATGCTTCTCACAAACCGGAGCTTCTCACAAACCGGAGCTTCTCACAACAAGCATGATGGTTTTCGGTAGGGAACGCCCCACCTTTCGGGACGAAACGATATCCATTGCCTCTTATTGCTTTCAAATTTTTTTTCTCGTGTCAACATAGAACAAAAGGAGTGTTGTGTGAATTTTTGTGATTTTCTGGGGTTCGTTTGGACATTTTTATGCATTAACTGAGTTCTCAATGCATTTATGTGCATAATTCAAATTTGAACTACATGCGCATGCTCCAGTGCATATAAATTGGTTGAAAAATCAAATCTGTGTCCTCGGGTGCATGCTTAGGTCCCATGCAAGAAATGGGAATGAATTTCAAACACCAGGGCACCGTTGATTGCCGGCAAAACATTGAGATGCCTGGTTTTTAAATTCTAGTAAATCCAAAACTCGTCTGAAATTCATGAAACTTGGCATGCTATCATGGAGCGGCATCGACATGCCGTGGTAAATTTTTGTCCCATTTGGGGCAGGTTTGGGTATATGCTTCTCACAAACCGGAGCTTCTCACAACAAGCATGATGGTTTTCGGTAGGGAACGCCCCACCTTTGGGGACGAAACGATATCCATTGCCTCTTATTGCTTTCAAATTTTTTTCTCGTGTCAACATAGAACAACAGGAGTGTTGTGTGAATTTTTGTGATTTTTCGGGTTCGTTTGGACATTTTTATGCATTAACTGAGTTTTCAATGCATTTATGTGCATAATTCAAATTTGAACTACATGTGCATGCTCCAGTGCATATAAATTGGTTGAAAAATCAAATATGTGTCCTTGGGTGCATGCTTAGGTCCCATGCAAGAAATGGGAATGAATTTCAAACACCAGGGCACCGTTGATTGCCGGCAAAACATTGAGATACTTTGTTTTTAAATTCTAGTAAATCTAAAACTCGCCTGAAATTCATGAAACTTGGCATGCTATCATGGAAGGGCACCCGCATGCTGTGGTATTTTTCGTGTCCATTTTGAGAGAAGGCGCACTCGAATAATGACAGCCAACAAAGGCATTTTGAAAAAAATAGCTGCCACTTTAATATCTCAAACGTTTGTATAATTCAAACCGTGTGCGTTCGGTTAACCATTCACGTGACACCACGTGTCTTGGTTTTAATGGCTATAGGAGGTGGCGTGTGGACAGCTGCTTGACTGAACGGGAGGCGTGCGAGCGCAGTCCGGTGCGCAGGCTCACCGAGAAGCGTACAAGCTGTTCAACGCAGGATCTGTGCATCTCTTCAACGCAAACGGTTCAGATTACGGTATGCAAATTAAAGCCAGACTTCGGTGCTAAGCCAAGAGACACTACGATTTGTTAAAATATGTAGCTAAAAATCAATATCACTATCTATTTTTTTGCAACTAAAATTCAGTAATTAAGCATAGATTTCATTCATACTAGAGATTAAGCAGTCGTTCTCACCGGGAAGCGAGACAGCCTTGGACCGCCGCCCGCCTCGCTCCCACTGGTCTATATTAATGGCGCCGCCGAGCGGCCGCACCCCCCATCCTCGCCACACACACAATTCCTCTCTCCGCCCGCATCCTCGACGCCGCTCTGAGTCCTCAAAGCCGTCAGTGTACGAGGATGCCGCCGAAGCGCCCCATCGGAGGGAGTGGCGACGCCGGGCCTGTTGAAGCACCGGAGCACGGCATGAATATGGAGACAGAGGTTTCCGTCCCTACCGACGAGGTGGAGAACGAGGCTGCCAACAAGCGGAGGCGGGTCGAGAAAGAACCGCAAGCGACTCCAGCAGGCCTAGACTTCATCAACAACCTCCCCGATGATATGTTGATAGTCATCATATCCCTCCTCCCAATCAAAATCGGGCGAGGACAGCCGCCGTTTCCCGGCGGTGGCGCACCCTATGGCTCCGCACCCCTGTCGACCTCCTCCACGCCCACAAGCTCTGCCATGGCTATCGCCAAAGCTTGGATGCGTTCTCCCAGATCCTCGACAGTCACCATGGCCCAATCAAAGGCCTTATCGCGGGCAAGTTCCGTTCCAATGGCAAGGAGCGAGCCAAGCTTGACGAGTGGTTCCGATCCCGCGCCATAGATCAGCTCGAGAAGCTAAGTTATAATGATGGGCATATGAGCTTGCTGCCAACGTCCGCGCTCCGCTTCACGCCCACGCTGCGCCTCGCCAAGTTCATGAACTGCCATCCCCCCCTTAATGACGCGCCCGCTCTTTTTCTACCACGACTGAAGCACCTCGAGCTCGTCGCCGTCCGCATCCCAAAGGATGACATGGAGCGCCTGCTCCGCGGCTGTACTGCACTCGAGTTCCTTCGTCTTCAGGCGATGAATTGGTCGAGTACCTTGCACATCACCTCCAGGACTCTCCGCACTATTTATGTGTGTTGCTGGTGCTGCAACGAGAGATCACAAAAGGTGGACCACAATATGGTCATCCAGGACACACCTTCACTTGAGAGATTACTTGTAGTTGATCAACAAGGTCCAACAAGAATCAATGTCATTTCTGCACCGAAATTGAAAGTTGTGGGCTACTCGTCTGTCAAATACTACAACTTTCAGGTACAACAGTCGCCTTATATACCTCTCCTTCTTGATATCAACGTTATTTCTAGTTTTGAAGATGTATGTTCGTCTGTCATCCAGCGAAGCTTCACCCAGACTCTGGGCACAGTGAAGGTCTTGGCACTAGAATCTGTCGTCCCCAACCTGGACCAAGTTTTCAGTTGCCTGAGATGCTTTCCGTGCCTGAAGAAGCTGTATATCGAGGTGATGTTCCTTTCCTGTTAAATGTTAACCATAAGGGAGTTCAATTTTTTGCACCTTTTCCCAAGTTTACAATGACAATGTACTACGATTTCTGAAGGAATTTTGGAGGATTTTAGGACATACACCCCCACCCCATATTGGTTGCTTCATTCATATGGTTACAATCGTCCATAAGCATTTCTCCTTTGGATTCATCTGTACTAGTTTTCTTAGGGAATTTTTCATCCAATCCAACCTCTTGTGAAGAAGGCTACATGTTTCTAGATTGTAATCAAATGCCCATGTTAATCATGCCAGATCGAAGATGGCACGTTGGTGCATTTTACAAATCCTGCAAACCAAATGGGCGTGTAGCAGTGTTCAAAACTGCATGTAGGCACTAACACGTTCTCTTCTTTTGCAGTGCATATTAGGCCCGGTGGAAGATGTTGATAACGACAATCACATCGAATGCCTGGATCTGCATCTCTCAAATATTACTTTGAACTCCTACCGAGGGACCCCACCGGAGATTACACTCGCCAGGTTCTTTCTTGCCAGAGCAAAGGTGCTGAAGGTACTAAGGTTGAACACGCATTTAATTAAGAAAGATAAATGGTATGATTATTAGAGCCGGCTGGTACTGTGGAATGGAAGTGCCTCCAAAAATGCCAAACTTCGTATTGGAAGAGTATATGGCAAAGAAATTGGAAATCATTGTGTCAAACCCATACTTGACTTGTCAGCGGCTGATCCCTTTTCAGAAATGACGCAGTTTGCAATGTTTGAATTTGGGCATTGTAATCTTTGAATTTGAACCTTGCAATATTTATGGTATTTGTTATATTGAACCATTTCTGTTCTCTTGTCTCAACGCAAACAGTTCATCCGGGTGAACCGCATGTCGTGCATTGCACACACCTTGGTCTGGTTGACCGTTTCTTTTGTGTTGCCTAATCACAAATAGTTCATCCCAGTGAACTGTATGCTACACATCGCACACACCTTGATCTGGCTGACCATTTCTTTTGTGTTGCCTAATCACAAACAGTTCATCCGAGTGAACCGTATGTTGTACATCGCACACACCTTCATCTGGCTGCCCGTTTCTTTTGTTCCTGCTCATCGAAAACTATTAATTGAACTGAACTGTATGCCCTGAATTGCACACGGAACTAAAATCTGAACCGTGTTTGATGCATCCGTCATCGCAAACGTTTTGCACCTTGTTTGACGGGTTTTTTACACCACCGTTTGCGATTATGGCATCGCACACAGTTTCGTCGAATGGTCTCTGATCATAGTGTCGCGTTAGCAGCATCCTGCAGTAGTGTAAGGTAAAGGTATTAGGGATGCCCAGTATTGAAATCAAAAATGAATATACTTTATGTTGTCAAATAATAAATTCCTTGGAAAGTGTTTGTATGGAGGGCAATCGTGGATGCGGCTAGCCATCGAAAGTGAAAGTATGGTGGAAAAAGGAATAAACTTTATTTTCTGTTTGGGAACCGCCTATGATATATCTAGCATGGAAAGTGTTGGGAACTCTAAGTTGTTTTCGTTGGTGGGAAGGATACACCTCTCAAAATGTTTTTATCTCTAAGTTTTTCGCTTTGAGCTCTGGCACCTCTACAAATCCCTACTTCCCTGTGTGAAGGGCCTTTCTTTCACTTTATGCAAATTTTTATTTTGAATTTGAGTCTCCATCTTCTCTTATAAAAGCACCAACTAAGAGGCAATATGATCATACTTGAGTATTGGGTGTAGCTAATATGCGAGTGTGTTTCATGAATGGATCAATGGTTGAGCATGATGGGCTAGGGATAACTTATTTTAGCATTGATATTTTGAAAGACATGGTTGTTTATTGATATGCTTGAGTATTTAAATTATCATGTCAAAACTAGACTATTGCTTTGAATCACATAAATGTCCAAATGTCCATGCTACAAAGAAAAGAATATGATATCACATGTTAGGCAACATTCCACATCAAAAACTCTGTTTTTATTACTTACCTACTCGAGGACGAGTAGGAGTTAAGCTTGGGGGTGCTGATACGTCTCCAACGTATCTATAATTTTTTATTGTTCCATGCTGTTATATTATCAATTTTGGATGTTTTATAATCATCTATAGTCATTTTTTGGTACTAACCTATTGACATAGTGCCAAGTGCCAGTTGCTGTTTTCTGCATGTTTTTTACATCGCAGGAAATCAATATCAGACGGAATCCAAATGCAACGAAACTTCACCGAGATTTTTTGGGACCAGAAGACACATAATGGGCCCTGGCCGCGCCTGGGGGTGCTCCGAGGAGAGCACAACCCACCAGGGAGCGCCAGGAGGCCCAGGCGCGCCCTGGTGGGTTGTGCCCACCTCGGGTGCCCCCCGGACCGCCTCTTTTCTCTATAAATACCCCCAATATTCCCAAAACCCTAGGGGGAGTCGACAAAAATCAATTCCAGCCGCCGCAGAGTCCAAAACCACCAGATCCAATCTAGACACCATCACGGATGGGGTTCACCACCTCCATTGGTGCCTCTTCGATGATGCGTGAGTAGTTCTTTGTAGACCTTCGGGTCTGTAGTTAGTAGCTAGATGGCTTTCTCTCTCTCTCGCTGAATTGTCAATACAATGGTCTCTTGGAGATCCATATGATGTAACTCTTTTTGCGGTGTGTTTGTTGGGATCTGATGAACTTTGAGTTTATGATCAGGTATATCTTTTTATATCCATGAAAGTATTTTAGTTTCTTTGATCTCTTTTATGCATGATCTCTTATAGCCTCGTATTTCTTCTCCGATATTTGGGTTTTGTTTGGCCAACTTGATCTATTTATCTTGCAATGGGAAGAGGTGCTTTGTAATGGGTCCGATCTTACGGTGCTTGATCCCAGTGATAGAAGGGGAACCGACACGTATGTATCGTTGCTACTAAAGATAAAAGATGGGGACTATCTCTATATAGATAGATCTTGTCTACATCATATCATCGTTCTTATTGCATTACTCTGTTTTTCCATGAACTTAATACACTAGATGCATGCTGGATAGCGATCGATGTGTGGAGTAATAGTAGTAGATGCAGGCGGTCTACTAATCTTGGACGTTATGCCTATATAATGATCATTGTCTGGATATCGTCATGATTATTTGAAGTTCTATCAATTGCCCAACAGTAATTTGTTTACCCACCATTTGCTATTTTTCTCAAGAGAAGCCACTAGTGGAAATCTACGGCCCCGGGGTCTCTTTCTCATATATTTGCCTTTGTGATCTACTTTTCCTTTGCATTTATTTTTAGATCTATTAAACCAAAAATAAAAAATACCTTGCTGCGTTTTATTTTATTTGCGATCTATTTATTCAATCCATTACAACTTATTCCCGTCCGCGCACCATCTCTGGCACCGTTACCCGAAAGGGATTGACAACCCCTTTAACACGTCGGGTTGCGAGTGGTTGTTATTTGTGTGCATGGGTTGTTTACCTTGTGTTGCTTGGTTCTCCTACTGGTTCGATAACCTTGGTTTCTTCACTGAGGGAAATACCTACCATCGTTGTGCTGCATTATCCATTCCTCTTTGGGGAAATACCGACGTAGTCCTAGCAGACATCATAAATTGGTAAGAGACACCATAGATCGCACCATATCTAATAAAGTACTGTTACGACATTCGGACACACCATTACGCTGTGGTGTTCCAGGTGGCGTGAGTTGCGAAACTATTCCACATTGTTTCAAATGAAGACCAAACTCATAACTCAAATATTCACCTACACGATCAGAACATAGAAACTTTATTTTCTTGTTACGATGATTTTCCACTTCACTCGGAAAATCTTTGAACTTTTCAAATTTTTCAGACTTATGTTTCACTAAGTAGATATACCCATATCTGCTCAAATCATCTGTGAAGGTCAGAAAATAACGATACTCGCCGCGAGCCTCAACTCTCATCGGACCGCATACATCAGTATGTATTATTTCCAATAAGTCAGTTGCTCGCTCCATTGTTCCGGAGAACGGAGTCTTAGTCATCTTGCCCATGAGGCATGGTTCGCAAGCATCAAGTGATTCTAAAAGACCCATCAGCATGGAGTTTCTTCATGCGCTTTACACCAATGTGACCTAAACGGCAGTGCCACAAATAAGTTGCACTATCATTATTAACTTTGCATCTTTTGGCTTCAATATTATGAATATGTGTATCACTACAATCGAGATTCAACAAAAATAGACCACTCATCAAGGGTGCATGACCATAAAAGATATTACTCATATAAATAGAACAACCATTATTCTTTGATTTAAATGAATAACCATCTCGTATCAAACAAGATCCAGATATAATGTTCATGCTCAACGCTGGCACCAAGTAACGATTATTCAGGTCTAAAACTAATACCGAAGGTAGATGTTGAGGTAGCGTGCCGACGGCGATCACATTGACCTTGGAACCATTTCCGACGTGCATTGTCACCTCGTCCTTACCCAATCTTTGTTTAATCCTTAGCACTTGTTTCGAGTTGCAAATATGAGCAACAGAACCAGTATCAAATACCCAGGCGCTACTACGAGCATTAGTAAGGTAAACATCAATAACATGTATATCAAATATACCTTTCGCTTTGCCATCCTTCTTATCTGCCAAATACTTGGGGCAGTTCCTCTTCTAGTGACCAGTCCCTTTGCAGTAGAAGCACACAGTTTCAGGCTTAGGTCTAGACTTGGGCTTATTCCCGGGAGTAGCAACTTTCTTGCTATTCTTCTTGAAGTTCCATTTCTTCCCTTTGCCCTTTTTCTTGAAACTAGTGGTCTTGTTAACCATCAACACTTGATGCTCCTTCTTGATTTCTACCTCCGCAGCTTTAAGCATTGCGAAGAGCTCGGGAATTGTCTTTTCCATCACTTTCATATTATAGTTCATCACGAAGCCTTTATATCTTGGTGGCAGTGATTGAAGAACTCTATCAATGACACTATCATCAGGAAGATTAACTCCCAGCTGAGTCAAGTGGTTATGGTACCCAGACATTCTGAGTATGTGTTCACTGACAGAACTATTCTCCTCCATCTTGCAGCTATAGAATTTGTTGGAGACTTCATATCTCTCAACTCGGGCATTTTCTTGAAATATTAACTTCAACTCTGGGAACATCTCATATGCTCCATGACGTTCAAAACGTCTTTGAAGTCCCGATTCTAAGCCGTAAAGCATGGCACACTGAACTATCGAGTAGTCATCAGATTTAGCTTGCCAGACGTTCATAACGTCCGGAGTTGCTCCTGTAGCAGGCCTTGCACCTAGTGGTGCTTCCAGGATGGAATTCTTCTGTGCAGCAATGAGGATAATCCTCAAGTTACGGTAGCACGGGTCATTGATCTACAACAACATAGATATGCAAAAACTATCAGGACTAAGTTCATGATAAATTAAAGTTCAATTAATCATATTACTTAAGAACTCCCACTTAGATAGACATCCCTCTAGTCATCTAAATGATCACGTGATCCATATCAACTAAACCATGTCCGATCATCACGTGAGATGGAATAGTTTTCAATGGTGAACATCTCTATGTTGATCGTATCTACTATATGATTCACGTTCGACCTTTCGGTCTTAGTGTTCCAAGGCCATATCTGCATATGCTAGGCTCGTCAAGTTTAACCCGAGTATTCTGCACGTGCAAAACTGTCTTACACCCGTTGTATGTGAACGTAGAGCTTATCACACCCGTTCATCACGTGGTGTATCGGCATGAAGAACTGTAGCAATGGTGCATACTCAGGGAGAACACTTATACCTTGAAATTTAGTGAGGGATCATCTTATAATGCTATCATCGAACTAAGCAAAATAAGATGCATAAAAGATAAACATCATATGCAATCAAAATATGTGACATGATATGGCCATCATCATCTTGTGCCTTTGATCTCCATCTCCAAAGCACCGTCATGATTGATACGTCTCCGACGTATCTATAAATTTTGATTGTTCCATTTTGTTTTATTATCAATCTTGGATGTTTTATAATCATTTTATAGTCATTTTATATCATTTTTTGGTACTAACCTATTGACATAGTGCCAAGTGCCAGTTGCTGTTTTTTTCATGCTTTTTACATCGCGGGAAATCAATATCAAACGGAGTCCAAATGCCCCGAAACTTTAAGAAGATTTTTTATGGGCCAAAAGGAAGAAGATGGGCCTTGGTTGCACCTGGGGGGAGTCCCGAGGACGGGACAACCCACCAGGGCTCGCCAGGAGGCCCTGGCGCGCCCTTGTGGGTTGTGCCCACCTCGGGTGCCCCCCGAACCGCCTCTTTGCTCTATAAATACCCCAAAAATACCAGAACCCTAGAAGCATCGACGAAATATTCATCCAGCCGCCGCAGAGTCCAGAACCACCAGATCCAATCTAGACACCATCACGGAGGGGTCACCACTTCCATTGGTGCCTCTCCGATGATGCGTGAGTAGTTCTTTGTAGACCTTCGGGTTCGTAGATAGTAGCTAGATGGCATCCTCTCTCTCACTGAATTCTCAATACAATGGTCTCTTGGAGATCCATATGATGTAACTCTTTTTGCGGTGTGTTTGTCGGGATCTGGTGAACTTCGAGTTTATGATCAGTTATATCTTTTTATATCCATGAAAGTTATTTGAGTTTCTTTGATCTCTTATATGCATGATCTCTTATAGCCTCGTATTTCTTCTCTGATATTTGGGTTTTGTTTGGCCAACTTGATATATTTATCTTGCAATGGGAAGAGGTGCCCGGTAGTGGGTTCGATCTTACGGTGCTTGATCCCAGTGACAGAAAGGGAACCGACATGTATGTATCATTGCTACTAAGGATAAAAAGATGGGATCCCTATCTGCCGCAATATATAACGGATCTTGTCTACATCATGTCATCGTTCTTATTGCATTACTCTATTTTTCCATGAACTTAATACACTAGATGCATGCTGGATAGCGGTCGATGTGTGGAGCGATAGTAGTAGATGCAGGAAGGAGTCAGTCTATTAATCTTGGACGTGATGCCTATGTAATGATCATTTCCTGGATATCGTCATAATTATTTGAAGTTCTATCAATTGCCCAACAGTAATTTGTTTACCCACCATTTGCTATTTTCTCGAGAGAAGCCACTAGTGAAATCTACGGCCGCAGGTCTTCTTTCTCATATATTTGCCTTGCGATCTACTTTTTATTTGCTCTTTTTATTCAGATCTATTAAACCAAAAATACAAAAATACTTTGCTGCACTTTATTTTATTTGTGATCTATTATTTCAATCTATTGCAACTTTCTCCCGTCCATGCACCGTTTGAGGCGCCGTACCACGAAAGGGATTGACAACCCCTTTAACACGTCGGGTTGCGAGTGGTTGTTATTTGTGTGCAGGGCTGTTGATGTTGTGTTTGCTTGGTTCTCCTACTAGTTCGATAACCTTGGTTTCATATCTGAGGGAAATGCCTACTGCCGTTGTGCTGCATCATCCCTTCCTCTTTGGGGAAATACCGACGTAGCTTCAAGCGACATCAATGATCTCCATCGTCACCGGCTTGACACCTTGATCTCCATCGCAACATCGTTGTCGTCATGCCAACTATTGCTTCTACGACTATCGCTGCCGCATAGTGATAAAGTAAAGCAATTACATGGCGATTGCATTTCATACAATAAAGCGACAACCAAAAGGCTCCTGCCAGTTGCCGATAACTTTTACAAAACATGATCATCTCATACAACAAATTATATCACATCATGTCTTGACCATATCATATAACAACATGCCCTGCAAAAACAAGTTAGATGTCCTCTACTTTGTTGTTGCAAGTTTTACGTGGCTGCTATGGGATTCTAGCACGAACCGCCTATTCTTACCTACGCATCAAAACCACAACGATTCTTCGTCAAGTGTGATGTTTTAACCTTCAACAAGGACGGCCGTTGTCAAATTTGATTCAACTAAAGTTGGAGAAATAGACACCCGCCAGCCACCTGTTTGCAAAGCACGTCGGTAGAACCGGTCTCATGAACGTGGTCATGTAATGTTGGTCTGGGCCGCTTCATCCATCAATACCGCCGAATCAAAACAAGACGTTGGTGGTAAGCAGTATGACTATTATGACCCACAACTCATTGTGTTCTACTCGTGCATATCATCTACGCATAGACCTGGCTCGGATGCCACTGTTGGGGAACGTAGCATGCAATTTCAAAAAAATTCCTACGATCACGCAAGATCTATCTAGGAGATGCATAGCAACGAGAAGGGGAGAGTGTGTCCACGTACCAAAAGCGGAAGCGTTAGGTTAACGCGGTTGATGTAGTCGAACGTCTTCACGATCCAACCGATATAGTACGGAACGTACAGCACCTCTGAGTTCTGCACACGTTCAGCTCGATGACGTCCCTCGAACTCTGGATCTAGCAGAGGGTCGAGGGAGAGTTCCGTCAGCATGACGGCGTGGTGATGGTGATGGTGATGTGACCAGCGCAGGGCTTCGCCTAAGCGATACGATGCTATGACCGGAGGAGTAAATTGTGGAGGGGGGCACCGCACATAGCTAAGAGAATAACTGATGTGTTATGGGGTGCCCCCGTATATAAAGGAGGGGAGGAGGAGGCCGGCCACCAAGGGGAGGCTCCATGGGGGAGAGTCCTACTAGGACTCCACTCCTAGTAGGATTCACCCCCCCTTTTAACTTTCTCATCGTAGGGGGAAAAGGAAGGAGAGGGAGAGGGAAAGGGGGTCGCGCCCCTCCTCATTGTCCTATTTGGACTCCCTTGGAGGGGGGTGAGTGCCACCCCTTGCGGGCTCCCCCCTCTCTCCACTAAGGCCCCATGTAGGCCCAATACTTCCCCGGGGGGTTCTGGTCACCCCTCGGTACTCCGAAATATATTCGAACCTTTCCAAAACCATTCCGGTGTCCGAATATCATCGTCCAATATATCAATATTTATGTCTCGACCATTTCGAGACTTCTCATCATGTCTGTGATCTCATCCGGGACTCCAAACGATCTTCGGTCACCAAAACACATAACTCATAATGCAAATCATCATCCAACGTTAAGTGTGCGGACCCTACGGGTTCGAGAAATATGTAGACAAGATCGAGACACATCAATAACCAACAGCGGAAGCTGGATGATCATACTGGTTCCTACATATTCTACGAAGATCTTTATCGGTCAAACCGCAATAACAACATACGTTATTCCCTTTGTCATCGTATGTTACTTGCCCGAGATTCGATCGTCAGTATCATCATACCTAGTTCAATCTCGTTACCGGCAAGTCTCTTTACTCATTCTGTAATGCATCATCCCGCAACTAACTCATTAGTCACATTGCATGCAAGGCTTATAGTGATGTGCATTACCGAGAGGGCTTGATACGTTGATAACCCACAAGTATAGGGGATCAATTGTAGCCTCTTTCGATAAGTAAGAGTGTCGAACCCAACGAGGACCTAAAGGTAGAACAAATATTCCCTCAAGTTCTATCGACCACCGATACAACTCTACGCACGCTTAACGTTCACTTTACTTAGAACAAGTTTGAAGCTAGAAGTACTTTGTAGGTGTTGTTGGATAGGTTTGCATGAATATAAAGAGCACGTAAATAAAAACTAGGGGCTGTTTTAGCTAAAGAAGAAATAAAGTTAGTATAGCGAGTGTGGAAAAGTGGTGGTAGGAGTTGCGAAATTGTCCCTAAGCAATTGACTAAGTTACTAGACCGATAGCAAGTTTTATGTGGGAAAGGCCACTGCTAGCATGTCATCCCTAACTTGGAATTCTATGCACTTATGATTGGAACTATTAGCAAGCATCCGCAACTACTAACGTTCATTAAGGTAAAACCCAACCATGGCATTAAGATATATTGGTCCCCTTCAATCCCGTATGCATCAATTTCTATGCTAGGTTGAGGCTTCTGTCACTCTTGCCCTCCAATACATAATCCTATCAACATACAACTAACCCTATGGTGTGGTCCACGCGCGCGCTCATGTGATGGGCACCAAAGGACAACAACATAACCACAAGCAAATTAAACCAATCATAGCAATTCACCAATTACCGTTAGGACAACGAAAATCTACTCAGACATCATAGGATGGCAACACATCATTGGATAATAACATGAAGCATAAAGCACCATATTCAAGTAGAGGGTACAGTGGGTTGCGGGAGAGTGGACCGCTGTAGATAGATGGGGGAAGGTGATGAAGATGTTGGTGAAGATGACGGAGGTGTTGGTGTAGATTGCGGTGACGATGATGGCCCCGACGGTGTTCCGGCGCCACCGGAAGAGAGGGGGAAAGAGCCCCCTTCTTCTTCTTCTTCTTCTTCCTTGACCTTCTCCCCAGATGGGAGAAGGGTTTCCCCTTTGGTCCTTGGCTTCCATGGCATGGGAGGGGAGAGAGCCCCTTCGAGATTGGATCTGTCTCTCTGTCTCTCTCTGTTTCCGCGTTCCCTGATTCTGGCCCTTCACCGTTTCTTATATTCCCGGAGATCCGTAACTCTGATTGGGCTGAAATTTGAACACGATTTCTATCCGGATATTGGCTTTCTTGCGGCGAAAGAAGGGCACCAACCGCCTTATGGGGTGGCCACGAGGATCAGGGGTGCGCCCCCTGCCTCGTGGCCCCCTCGGGCATCGTCTCGTGTTGATTCTTCTTCCCAAAAATCACATATATTCCAAAAAGAAAATCTCCGTCAGTTTTTATCCCGTTTGGACTCCGTTTGATATGGATTTTCTGCAAAACAAAAAAATGCAACAAACAGGAACTCGCACTGGGCACTGGATCAATATGTTAGTCCCAAAAATAGTATAAAAAGTTGCCAAAAGTATATGAAAGTTGTATAATATTGGCATGGAACAATCAAAAATTATAGATGCGACCGAGACGTATCAGCATCCCCAAGCTTAATTCCTGCTTGTCCTCGAGTAGGTAAATGATAAAAAGATAATTTTTGATGTGTAATGCAACCTCATAATATTGATCATGTAATCTAATCATGGCATGAGTATTAAGACACAAGTGATTCAAAGCAATAGTCTATAATTTGACATAAAGACATCAATACTTAGGCATCCCAACAAACAATCATGTCTTTCAAAATATCAACAGTAAAGAAAGCTATCCCTACAAAATCATATAATGTTGTCATGCTCTGTCTTCTTAACACAAATTATTTATCATGCACAACCCCGATGACAAGCCGAGCAATTGGTTCATACTTTTTAACACGCTTCAGCTTTTTCAACCCTCACGCAATACATGAGCGCAAGCCATGGATATAGAACTACAGGTGGAATAGAGTATGATGATAGGGGTAAATATAAAGAAGACAAAAGGGGGGAAGTCTCACATCGACGCGGCTAATCAACGGGCTATGGAGATGCCCATCAATTGATGTCAATGCGAGGAGTAGGGATTGCCATGCAACGGATGCACTAAGAGCTATAAGTGTATGAAAGCTCAAACTGGAAACTAAGTGGGTGTGCATCCAACTTGCTTGCTCATGAAGTCCTCGGGCATTTGAGGAAGCCCATCATCGGAATATACAAGCCAATTCTATAATAAAATACCCACTAGTATATGAAAGTGATAACTCAAGAGACTCTCTATATGGAGAACATGGTGCTACTCTGAAGCACAAGTGTGGTAAAAGGATAGTAACATTGCTCCTTCTCTCTTTTTCTCTCATTCTTTTTGTTTTTTTTGGTGGGCTTCTTTGGCCTCTTTTTTTGGGCTTCTTTGGCCTCTTTTATTTTTTTAAAGTCCGGAGTCTCATCCCGACTTGTGGGGGAATCATAGTCTCCATCATCCTTTCCTCACCGGGGCAATGCTCTAATAATGATGATCATCACACTTTTATTTACTTACAACTCAATATTACAAGTCGATTCTAGAACAAAAATATGACTATATGAATGCCTCCGGCGGTGTACCGGGATGTGCAATGATCTAGTGTAGCAACGACATCAAAAAACAGACAAGCCATGAAAACATCATACTAGCTATCTTACGATCATGCAAACCAAATGACAATAAATGCTCAAGTCATGTATATGATGATGATGGAAGTTGCATGGCAATGTATCTCGGAATGGCTATGGAAATGCCATAATAGGTAGGTATGGTGGCTGTTTTGAGGAAGATATAAGGAGGCTTATGTGTGATAGGGCGTATCGTATCACGGGGTTTGGATGCACCGGCGAAATTTGCACCAACTCTCGAGGTGAGAAAGGGCAATGCACGGTACCGAAAAGGCTAGCAATGATGGAAGGGTGAGAGTGCGTATAATCCATGGACTCACATTAGTCATAAAGATCTCATATAATTATTGCAAAAGTTTATTAGCCCTCGAAGCAAAGTACTACCACACATGCCCCTAGGGGGATAGATTGGTAGGAAAAGACCATCGCTCGTCCCCGACCGCCACTCATAAGGAGGACAATCAATAATAAATCATGCTCCAACTTCGTAGCATAACGAGAGACTATACGTGCATGCTTCGGGAATCACAAACCTTAACACCAATATGCTTACTAAACACAACCATTTACTAGTACCTCCCACATATTATCATCTCTATATCGCAAAAATATTGCAAAGAATCAAACATATCATATTCAGTGATCTACTAGTTTTATGTAGGATTTTATGACTAACCATGTGAATGACCATTTCCTGTCAACTCTCTAAATAGATATAGGTGAAGCAAGAGAGTTTTAATTCTTTCTACAAAAGATATGCCCACGCTAAGTGAAGCAAAAGAGCATTCTACAAATGGCGGTTTTCTATGTGGAGAGAAACAGGCAATCCAAACTTCAAATGATATAAGTGAAGCACATGAAGCATTCTATAAAGCCAAACTCAAAAGATATAAGTGAAGTGCAAAGAGCATTCTATAAATCAACCATGCACTATCTCATACCAGCATGGTGCATCAAATAAGAGTGAAAACTAAATGCAAAAGATGCTCCAAGATTTGCACATATCACTTGAACGAAACGAAACCGGAAACATACCGATACTTGTTGAAGAAAGATGGGATGCCTTCCGGGGCATCCCCAAGCTTAGACGCTTGAGTCTCCTTGAATATTTACTTGGGGTGCCTTGGGCATCCCCAAGATTGAGCTCTTGCCTCTCCTCCTTCTCCTCACATCGAGACCTCCTCGGTCTTCGAACACTTCATGCACACAAAACTCAACAGAAAGCTCGGTAAGATCCGTTAGTATAATAAAGCAAATCACAACTGTAAGTACTGTTGCAAACCAATTCATATTTTGTTTTTGCATTGTAGCTACTGTAATATAACTTTTACATGGCTTAATCTACCGATAGAAATCGATAGTTTCATCAAAACAAGCAAACAATGCAACAAAAACAGAATCTGTCTTAAACAGGACAGTCTGTAGTAATCTGAACATTCACCATACTTCTGGTACTCCAAAAATTCTGAAATAATTAGGAAAAATAAACACTTTGTATAGAAAGATATTGCAAAAAGTTTCAGATCCGTTTGACTT
The DNA here is from genome assembly GCF_018294505.1 of Triticum aestivum. Lineage (NCBI taxonomy): Eukaryota > Viridiplantae > Streptophyta > Magnoliopsida > Poales > Poaceae > Triticum > Triticum aestivum. The sequence goes on along the minus strand of NC_057814.1, from coordinate 235,781,936 downwards.
TCCAGTAAACAATGTAAAATCGCACACTACAGCCAAAGCTTCTGTCTTGCACCGCACAAACCAACAAGCAATGTAAACATCCTAAAGGCAAATCTTGGCACATTATTTTTATTTTTAAAATATATAAAAGCACTCAACAGAAATAAATGACTCTCTAAAACTTCCGGGTTGTCTCCCTGGCAGCGCTTTCTTTAAAGCCATTAAGCTAGGCATATAGTGCTCAAGTAATGGATCCACCCGGATCCCAAGGTATACCAAAACCTATTTTAAATTACAATGATTTGTGATTTAGTAGTGAGCACAAAGTAAAATATATCATGCAACAACGAAGTCTAACTCTCTTCCTATGCATCGGCATGTCATAAAAGAACAATTCATGCACACATAGTAAAGGCTAATGCATAATATAAACAGTTTCTTGCAATTTTATCGTGTTGGAAACATAGAGAGGTGGAGATATAGTTCCTCTCTCATAATAACTGCAAGTAGGAGCAGCAAGCACATGCATATTATATCTATTAAAATCATCATGTGTAGTAGTGAAATGCAACCCACCAATATAATCCTTAATAAGTGCAAACTTCTCCGATATAGTGTAGTCGGGAGAATTCAAAAAGATAATAGGACTATCATGCGTGGGTGCAATAGCAACAATTTCATGTTTAACATAAGGAACTATAGCAAGTTCATCTCCATAAGCATAATTCATATTGGCATCTTGGCCACAAGCATAGCAAGCATCATCAAAAAGGGATATTTCAAAAGAATCAACGGGATCATAACAATCATCATAGCATTCATCCTTCGGTAAGAACGAAGGGACATTAAATAATGTATGAGTTGGAGAGTTACTCTCATTAGAAGGTGGGCACGGGTAGCTAATCCGATCTTCCTCCTTTTGTTCTTCGCTCTCCTCATCATCTTTTTCATCCAATGAGCCCACAGTTTCATCAATTCCTTCTTCCATAGACTCCTGCAAAATATTAGTCTCTTCTTGGACAGCGGAGGAGTCCTCAATATATGGTTTAACATAGGCATTAGAAGCATAATTATCATAACAATATTTAAGTATGGCAAAATTTTCAGATTTGTAAAGAGTAGCATCATACTTTCCAATCAAAGAAGCAATTTCATAAGCACCCTTAAAAGCAACAAATTCTTCAATTTGTTGAACATCATAGTAATTATAAACACCCTTAGCATGCGAAGATACGATTCCATTATCACTAAACTCACATTGGTAGGGAAGGTGTTTCTTAGGGTCTTCAGAACAACAAGTAAAATCATATATTTCACATAAATTCCAAGCATAGCATTGCAAACGATGAATTTGATCCAGTAAAAGTTTCCCTTTTTGAGATAAGCGGTGTCGCACATAACAAGCATGCTCATCTAAAGATTTGCCCTCAACTAAGCTAGTTGGGGTTTCAGCACGAGCACATAGGGATCGAAGATGATCCAAGTAAAAAGCTTCAGGAGTGTGATAGATTTTGAGTGGTTCTTCAACCATTGGTGTAGTAGGTACAACTAATTTTTTGGTATTTTGCGTTTCCTACCCATAAATAAAGATAGAAAACAAGAGCACAAAATAAAAACTACTTAGTGATAAAGCAAACAAGCACACACGAGAATATTCACCCCACGCTATAACTCCCCGGCAACGGCACCAGAAAAAGGTCTTGATAACCCACAAGTATAGCGGATCAATTGTAGCCTCTTTCGATAAGTAAGAGTGTCGAACCCAACGAGGAGCTAAAGGTAGAACAAATATTCCCTCAAGTTCTATCAACCACCGATACAACTCTACGCACGCTTAACGTTCGCTTTACCTAGAACAAGTATGAAGCTAGAAGTACTTTGTAGGTGTTGTTGGATAGGTTTGCAAGAATATAAAGAGCACATAAATAAAAACTAGGGGCTGTTTTAGGTAAAGAAGCAATAAAGTTAGTATAGCGAGTGTGGAAAAGTGGTGGTAGGAGTTGCGAAATTGTCCCTAAGCAATTGACTACGTTACTAGACCGATAGCAAGTTTTATATGGGAGAGGCCACTACTAGCATGTCATCCCTGACTTGGAATTCTATGCACTTATGATTGGAACTATTAGCAAGCATCCGCAACTACTAACGTTCATTAAGGTAAAACCCAACCATAGCATTAAGATATATTGGTCCCCTTCAATCCCGTATGCATCAATTTCTATGCTAGGTTGAAGCTTCTGTCACTCTTGCCCTCCAATACATAGTCCTATCAACATACAACTAACCCTATGGTGTGATCCACGCGCGCGCTCATATGATGGGCACCAAAGGACAGCAACATAACCACAAGCAAATTAAACCAATCATAGCAACTCACCAATTACCGATAGGACAATGAAAATCTACTCAGACATCATAGGATGGCAACACATCATTGGATAATAATATGAAGCATAAAGCACCATGTTCAAGTAGAGGGTACAGCGGGTTGCGGGAGAGTGGACCGCTGTAGATAGATGGGGGAAGGTGATGAAGATGTTGGTGAAGATGACGGAGGTGTTGGTGTAGATTGCGGTGACGATGATGGCCCCGGCGGCGTTCCAGCGCCACCGGAAGAGAGGGGGAGAGAGCCCCCCTTCTTATTCTTCTTCCTTGACCTTCTCCCCAGATGGGAGAAGGGTTTCCCCTCTGGTCCTTGGCTTCCATGGCATGGGAGGGGCGAGAGCCCCTCCGAGATTGGATCTGTCTCTCTGTCTCTCTCTGTTTCTGCGTTCCCTGATTCTGGCCTTTCGCCGTTTCTTATATTCCCGGAGATCCGTAACTCCGATTGGGCTGAAATTTGAACATGATTTCTATCCGGATATTGGCTTTCTTGCTGCAAAAGAAGGGCACCAACCGCCTTACGGGGTGGCCACGAGGGTCAGGGGCACGCCCACCCCCCTGGGGGTCGCCCCTGCCTCGTGGCCCCCTCGGGCATCGTCTCGCGTTGATTCTTCTTCCCAAAAATCACATATATTCCAAAAAGAAAATCTCCGTCAGTTTTTATCCCGTTTGGACTCCGTTTGATATGGATTTTCTGCAAAACAAAAAAATGCAACAAACAGGAACTCGCACTGGGCACTGGATCAATATGTTAGTCCCAAAAATAGTATAAAAAGTTGCCAAAAGTATATGAAAGTTGTATAATATTGGCATGGAACAATCAAAAATTATAGATGCGACCGAGACGTATCAGCATCCCCAAGCTTAATTCCTGCTTGTCCTCGAGTAGGTAAATGATAAAAAGATAATTTTTGATGTGTAATGCAACCTCATAATATTGATCATGTAATCTAATCATGGCATGAGTATTAAGACACAAGTGATTCAAAGCAATAGTCTATAATTTGACATAAAGACATCAATACTTAGGCATCCCAACAAACAATCATGTCTTTCAAAATATCAACAGTAAAGAAAGCTATCCCTACAAAATCATATAATGTTGTCATGCTCTGTCTTCTTAACACAAATTATTTATCATGCACAACCCCGATGACAAGCCGAGCAATTGGTTCATACTTTTTAACACGCTTCAGCTTTTTCAACCCTCACGCAATACATGAGCGCAAGCCATGGATATAGAACTACAGGTGGAATAGAGTATGATGATAGGGGTAAATATAAAGAAGACAAAAGGGGGGGAAGTCTCACATCGACGCGGCTAATCAACGGGCTATGGAGATGCCCATCAATTGATGTCAATGCAAGGAGTAGGGATTGCCATGCAACGGATGCACTAAGAGCTATAAGTGTATGAAAGCTCAAACTGGAAACTAAGTGGGTGTGCATCCAACTTGCTTGCTCATGAAGTCCTCGGGCATTTGAGGAAGCCCATCATCGGAATATACAAGCCAATTCCTATAATAAAATACCCACTAGTATATGAAAGTGATAACTCAAGAGACTCTCTATATGGAGAACATGGTGCTACTCTGAAGCACAAGTGTGGTAAAAGGATAGTAACATTGCTCCTTCTCTCTTTTTCTCTCATTCTTTTTGTTTTTTTTGGTGGGCTTCTTTGGCCTCTTTTTTTGGGCTTCTTTGGCCTCTTTTATTTTTTTAAAGTCCGGAGTCTCATCCCGACTTGTGGGGGAATCATAGTCTCCATCATCCTTTCCTCACCGGGGCAATGCTCTAATAATGATGATCATCACACTTTTATTTACTTACAACTCAATATTACAAGTCGATTCTAGAACAAAAATATGACTATATGAATGCCTCCGGCGGTGTACCGGGATGTGCAATGATCTAGTGTAGCAACGACATCAAAAAACAGACAAGCCATGAAAACATCATACTAGCTATCTTACGATCATGCAAACCAAATGACAATAAATGCTCAAGTCATGTATATGATGATGATGGAAGTTGCATGGCAATGTATCTCGGAATGGCTATGGAAATGCCATAATAGGTAGGTATGGTGGCTGTTTTGAGGAAGATATAAGGAGGCTTATGTGTGATAGGGCGTATCGTATCACGGGGTTTGGATGCACCGGCGAAATTTGCACCAACTCTCGAGGTGAGAAAGGGCAATGCACGGTACCGAAAAGGCTAGCAATGATGGAAGGGTGAGAGTGCGTATAATCCATGGACTCACATTAGTCATATAGATCTCATATAATTATTGCAAAAGTTTATTAGCCCTCGAAGCAAAGTACTACCACACATGCCCCTAGGGGGATAGATTGGTAGGAAAAGACCATCGCTCGTCCCCGACCGCCACTCATAAGGAGGACAATCAATAATAAATCATGCTCCAACTTCGTAGCATAACGAGAGACTATACGTGCATGCTTCGGGAATCACAAACCTTAACACCAATATGCTTACTAAACACAACCATTTACTAGTACCTCCCACATATTATCATCTCTATATCGCAAAAATATTGCAAAGAATCAAACATATCATATTCAGTGATCTACTAGTTTTATGTAGGATTTTATGACTAACCATGTGAATGACCATTTCCTGTCAACTCTCTAAATAGATATAGGTGAAGCAAGAGAGTTTTAATTCTTTCTACAAAAGATATGCCCACGCTAAGTGAAGCAAAAGAGCATTCTACAAATGGCGGTTTTCTATGTGAAGAGAAACAGGCAATCCAAACTTCAAATCATATAAGTGAAGCACACGAAGCATTCTATAAAGCCACACTCAAAAGATATAAGTGAAGTGCAATGAGCATTATATAAATCAACCATGTACTATCTCATACCAGCATGGTGCATCAAATAAGAGTGAAAACTAAATGCAAAAGATGCTCCAAGATTTGCACATATCACTTGAACGAAACGAAACCGGAAACATACCGATACTTGTTGAAGAAAGATGGGATGCCTTCCGGGGCATCCCCAAGCTTAGACGCTTGAGTCTCCTTGAATATTTACTTGGGGTGCCTTGGGCATCCCCAAGATTGAGCTCTTGCCTCTCCTCCTTCTCCTCACATCGAGACCTCCTCGATCTTCGAACACTTCATGCACACAAAACTCAACAGAAAGCTCGGTAAGATCCGTTAGTATAATAAAGCAAATCACAACTGTAAGTACTGTTGCAAACCAATTCATATTTTGTTTTTGCATTGTAGCTACTGTAATATAACTTTTACATGGCTTAATCTACCGATAGAAATCGATAGTTTCATCAAAACAAGCAAACAATGCAACAAAAACAGAATCTGTCTTAAACAGGACAGTCTGTAGTAATCTGAACATTCACCATACTTCTGGTACTCCAAAAATTCTGAAATAATTAGGAAAAATAAACACTTTGTATAGAAAGATATTGCAAAAAGTTTCAGATCCGTTTGACTTTCCAGTAAACAATGTAAAATCGCACACTACAGCCAAAGCTTCTGTCTTGCACCGCACAAACCAACAAGCAATGTAAACATCCTAAAGGCAAATCTTGGCACATTATTTTTATTTTTAAAATATATAAAAGCACTCAACAGAAATAAATGACTCTCTAAAACTTCCGGGTTGTCTCCCTGGCAGCGCTTTCTTTAAAGCCATTAAGCTAGGCATATAGTGCTCAAGTAATGGATCCACCCGGATCCCAAGGTATACCAAAACCTATTTTAAATTACAATGATTTGTGATTTAGTAGTGAGCACAAAGTAAAATATATCATGCAACAACGAAGTCTAACTCTCTTCCTATGCATCGGCATGTCATAAAAGAACAATTCATGCACACATAGTAAAGGCTAATGCATAATATAAACAGTTTCTTGCAATTTTATCGTGTTGGAAACATAGAGAGGTGGAGATATAGTTCCTCTCTCATAATAACTGCAAGTAGGAGCAGCAAGCACATGCATATTATATCTATTAAAATCATCATGTGTAGTAGTGAAATGCAACCCACCAATATAATCCTTAATAAGTGCAAACTTCTCCGATATAGTGTAGTCGGGAGAATTCAAAAAGATAATAGGACTATCATGCGTGGGTGCAATAGCAACAATTTCATGTTTAACATAAGGACAATAGCAAGGTCATCTCCATAAGCATAATTCATATTGGCATCTTGGCCACAAGCATAGCAAGCATCATCAAAAAGGGATATTTCAAAAGAATCAACGGGATCATAACAATCATCATAGCATTCATCCTTCGGTAAGAACGAAGGGACATTAAATAATGTATGAGTTGGAGAGTTACTCTCATTAGAAGGTGGGCACGGGTAGCTAATCCGCTCTTCCTCCTTTTGTTCTTCGCTCTCCTCATCATCTTTTTCGTCTAATGAGCCCATAGTTTCACCAATTCCTTCTTCCATAAACTCCTGCAAAATATTAGTCTCTTCTTGGACAGCGGAGGAGTCCTCAATATATGGTTTAACATAGGCATTAGAAGCATAATTATCATAACAATATTTAAGTATGGCTAAATTTTCAGATTTGTAAAGTGTGGCATCATACTTTCCAATCAAAGAAGCAATTTCATAAGCACCCTTAAAAGCAACAAATTTTTCAATTTGTTGAACATCATAGTAATTATAAACACCCTTAGCATACGAAGATACGATTCCATTATCACTAAACTCGCATTGGTAGGGAAGGTGTTTCTTAGGGTCTTCAGAACAACAAGTAAAATCATATATTTCACATAAATTCCAAGCATAGCATTGCAAACGATGAATTTGATCCAGTAAAAGTTTCCCTTTTTGAGATAAGCGGTGTCGCACATAACAAGCATGCTCATCTAAAGATTTGCCCTCAACTAAGCTAGTTGGGGTTTCAGCACGAGCACATAGGGATCGAAGATGATCTAAGTAAAAAGCTTCACGAGTGTGATAGATTTTGAGTGGTTCTTCAACCAATGGTGTAGTAGGTACAACTAATATTTTTGGTATTTTGCGTTTCCTACCCATAAATAAAGATAGAAAACAAGAGCACAAAATAAAAACAACTTAGTGATAAAGCAAACAAGCACACACGAGAATATTCACCCCACGCTATAACTCCCCGGCAACGGCACCAGAAAAAGGTCTTGATAACCCACAAGTATAGCGGATCAATTGTAGCCTCTTTCAATAAGTAAGAGTGTCGAACCCAACGAGGAGCTAAAGGTAGAAAAAAATATTCCCTCAAGTTCTATCAACCACCGATACAACTCTACGCACGCTTAACATTCGCTTTACCTAGAACAAGTGTGAAGCTAGAAGTACTTTGTAGGTGTTGTTGGATAGGTTTGCAAGAATATAAAGAGCACATAAATAAAAACTAGGGGCTGTTTTAGGTAAAGAAGCAATAAAGTTAGTATAGCGAGTGTGGAAAAGTGGTGGTAGGAGTTGCGAAATTGTCCCTAAGCAATTGACTACGTTACTAGACCGATAGCAAGTTTTATATGGGGGAGGCCACTACTAGCATGTCATCCCTGACTTGGAATTCTATGCACTTATGATTGGAACTATTAGCAAGCATCTGCAACTACAAATGTTCATTAAGGTAAAACCCAACCATAGCATTAAGATATATTGGTCCCCATCAATCCCGTATGCATCAATTTCTATGCTAGGTTGAAGCTTCTGTCACTCTTGCCCTCCAATACATAGTCCTATCAACATACAACTAACCCTATGGTGTGATCCACGCGCGCGCTCATATGATGGGCACCATAGGACAACAACATAACCACAAGCAAATTAAACCAATCATAGCAATTCACCAATTACCGTTAGGACAACGAAAATCTACTCAGACATCATAGGATGGCAACACATCATTGGATAATAATATGAAGCATAAAGCACCATATTCAAGTAGAGGGTACAGCGGGTTGCGGGAGAGTGGACCGCTGTAGATAGATGGGGGAAGGTGATGAAGATGTTGGTGAAGATGACGGAGGTGTTGGTGTAGATTGCGGTGACGATGATTGCCCCGGCGGTGTTCCAGCGCCACCGGAAGAGAGGGGGAGAGAGCCCCCCTTCTTATTCTTCTTCCTTGACCTTCTCCCCAGATGGGAGAAGGGTTTCCCCTCTGGTCCTTGGCTTCCATGGCATGGGAGGGGCGAGAGCCCCTCCGAGATTGGATCTGTCTCTCTGTCTCTCTCTGTTTCTGCGTTCCCTGATTCTGGCCTTTCGCCGTTTCTTATATTCCCGGAGATCCGTAACTCCGATTGGGCTGAAATTTGAACATGATTTCTATCCGGATATTGGCTTTCTTGCTGCAAAAGAAGGGCACCAACCGCCTTACGGGGTGGCCACGAGGGTCAGGGGCACGCCCACCCCCTGGGGGTCGCCCCCTGCCTCGTGGCCCCCTCGGGCATCGTCTCGCGTTGATTCTTCTTCCCAAAAATCACATATATTCCAAAAAAATTCCCCGTCAGTTTTTATCCCGTTTGGACTCCGTTTGATATGGATTTTCTGTGAAACAAAAAATATGCAACAAATAGGAACTGGCACTGGGCACTAGATCAATATGTTAGTCCCAAAAATAGTATACAAATTTGCCAAAACTATATGAAAGTTGTATAATATACTGGCATGGAACAATCAAAAATTATAGATACGACGGAGACGTGTCATACGTCTCCAACGTATCTATAATTTATGGAGTATTCATGTTGTTTTATGATCATTCTTGGATGTTTTACAATCATTTTATAGCAACTTTATATCATTTTTGGGACTAACCTATTGACCCGGTGCCCAGTACCAGTTGCTGTTTTTTGCTTTTTTTTACATCGCAGGAAATCAATATCAAACGGAGTCCAAAAACCACAAAACTTTTTCAAGATTTTTTATGGACCAGAACACCCAGGATGGGCCAGAGCAGCACCTGGGGGTGCCCGAGGGGGGCACAACCCACCAGGGCGTGCCTGGGGGCCCAGGCGCGCCCAGGTGGGTTGTTGTCGGTGTCAAAACCGGCAGATCTCGGGTAGGGGGTCCCAAGCTATGTGTCATGGATCAATGGGTAACAGGAGACAGGGGACATGATGTTTACCCAGGTTCGGGCCCTCTTAATGGAGGTAATACCCTACTTCCTGCTTGATTGATCTGGATGAATATAGAGATTACAAGAGTTGATCTTGAAGGAAATATGCCCTAGAGGCAATAATAAAGTTATTATTTATTTCCTTATTTCATGATAAATGTTTATTATTCATGCTAGAATTGTATTAACCGGAAACATAATACATGTGTGAGTACATAGACAAACAGACTGTCACTAGTATGCCTCTACTTGACTAGCTCGTTGATCAAAGATGGTTATGTTTCCTAGCCATAGACATGAGTTGTCATTTGATTAACAGGGTCACATCATTAGGAGAATGATGTGATTGACTTGACCCATTCCGTTAGCTTAGCACTTGATCGTTTAGTATGTTGTTATTGCTTTCTTCATGACTTATACATGTTCCTATGACTATGAGATTACGCAACTCCCGTTTACCGGAGGAACACTTTGTGTGCTACCAAACGTCACAATGTAAATGGGTGATTATAAAGGTGCTCTACAGGTGTCTCCGAAGGTACTTGTTGGGTTGGCGTATTTCAAGATTAGGATTTGTCACTCTGATTGTCGGAGAGGTATCTCTGGGCCCTCTCGGTAATGCACATCACTATAAGCCTTGCAAGCATTGTGACTAATGAGTTAGTTGCGAGATGATGTATTACCGAACGAGTAAAGAGACTTGCCGGTAACGAGATTGAACTAGGTATTGAGATACCGACGATCGAATCTCGGGCAAGTAACATACCAATGACAAAGGGAACAACGTATGTTGTTATGCGATTTGACCGATAAAGATCTTCGTAGAATATTTGGGAGCCAATACGAGCATCCAGGTTCCGCTATTGGTTATTGACCGGAGACATGTCTCGGTCATGTCTACATTGTTCTCGAAGCCGTAGGGTCCGCACGCTTAAAGTTCGATGACGGTTATATTATGAGTTTATGTGTTTTTGATGTACCGAAGGTAGTTCGGAGTCCCGGATGAGATCGGGGACACGACGAGGAGTCTCAAAATGGTCGAGACGTAAAGATCGATATATTGGACGACTATATTCGGACATCGGAAAGGATCCGAGTGATTCGGGTATTTTTCGGAGTATCGGAGAGTTACGGGAATTCGCCGGGGAGTATATGGGCCTTATTGGGCTTTAGGGGAAAGAGAGTGGAGAGGCTGCGCCCCTCAAGGCCTAGTCCGAATTGGACTAGGGGGAGGGGCTGCGCCCCCTCCTTCCTTCTCTTCTCTCTCCCCTTTCCTTGACTCCTACTCCTACTACTTCGAAGGGGGGAATCCTACTCCCGGTGGGAGTAGGACTCCTCCTAGGGCGCGCCATAGAGAGGGCCAGCCCTCCCCCTCCTCCACTCCTTTATATACGGGGAGGGGGGCACCCCTTGGAGACACGATAATTGATCTCTTGATCTTATCCGTGTGCGGTGCCCCCCTCCACCATAATCCACCTCAATAATATCGTAGCAGTGCTTAGGCGAAGCCCTGCGTCGGTAGAACATCATCATCGTCACCACGCCGACATGCTGACGGAACTCTCCCTCAAAGCTCGGCTGGATCGGAGTTCGAGGGACGTCATCGAGATGAACGTGTGCTGAACTCGGAGGTGACATGCGTTCGGTACTTGATCGGTCGGATCGTGAAGACGTACGACTACATCAACCGCGTTGTGCTAACGCTTCCACTTTCGGTCTACAAGGGTACGTGGACAACACTCTTCCCTCTCGTTGCTATGCATCACCATGATCCTGTGTGTGCGTAGGAATTTTTTTGAAATTACTACGTTCCCCAACAGTGGCATCCGAGCCTGGTTTTATGCGTTGATGTAATATGCACGAGTAGAACACAAGTGAGTTGTGGGCGATATAAGTCATACTGCTTACCAGCATGTCACACTTTGGTTCGGCGGTATTGTTGGATGAAGCGGCCCGGACCGACATTACGCGTACGCTTACGCGAGACTGGTTTTACCGCCGTGCTATGCACACAGGTGACTAGCGGGTGTCAGTTTCTCCAACTTTAGTTGAACTGAGTGTGGCTACGCCCGGACCTTGCGAAGGTTAAAACAGCACCAACTTGACAAACTATCGTTGTGGTTTTGATGCGTAGGTAAGAACGGTTCTTGCTCAGCCCGTAGCAGCCACGTAAAACTTTCAACAACAAAGTAGAGGACGTCTAACTTGTTTTTGCAGGGCATGTTGTGATGTGATATGGTCAAGACGTGATGAGATATAAGTTGTTGTATGAGATGATCATGTTTTTGTTGAAGTTATCGGCAACTGGCAAAAGCCTTTGGTTGTCTCTCTATTGCATAAGATGCAAGCGCCAAATAATTGCTTTGCTTTATCGTTATGCGATAGCAATAGTTGCAAGAGCAATAGTTGGCGAGACAACCATGTGATGACACATTGATATAGATCAAGATGATGGAGATCATGGTGTCATGCCGGTGACGATGGAGATCATGACGATGCTTTGGAGATGGAGATCAAAGGCACAAGATGATGATGGCCATATCATATATTATGATTGCATGTGATGTTTATCTTTTATACATCTTATTTTGCTTAGTTCGGTGGTAGCTTTATAAGATGATCTCTCACTAAATTTCAAGGTATAAGTGTTCTCCCTGAGTATGCACCGTTGCGAAAGTTCTTCATGCTGAGACACCACGTGATGATCGGGTGTGATAAGCTCTACGTTCAAATACAACGGGTGCAAGACAGTTTTGCACACGCGGAATACTCAGGTTAAACTTGACAAGCCTAGCATATAACAGATATGGCCTCGGAACACTGAGACCGAAAGGTCGAGCGTGAATCATATAGTAGATATGATCAACATGTTGATGTTCACCATTGAAACTACTCCATCTCACGTGATGATCGGACATGGTTTAGTTGATTTGGATCACATGATCACTTAGATGATTAGAGGGATGTCTATCTAAGTGGGAGTTCTTAAGTAATATGATTATTGAACTTAAATTTATCATGAACTTAGTCCTGGTAGTATTAGCATATCTATGTTGTAGATCAATAGCTCGCGTTTAGCTTCCCTGTTTTATTTTAATATGTTCCTAGAGAAAACTATGTTGAAATATGTTAGTAGCAATGATGCGGATTGGATCCGTGATCTGAGGATTATCCTCATTGCTGCCCAGAAGAATTATGTCCTTAATGCACCGCTAGGTGACAGACCAATTGCAGGAGCAGATGCAGACGTTATGAACGTTTTGACAAAAGCTCGGTATGATGACTACTTGATAGTTTAGTGCACCATGCTTTACGGCTTAGAACCGGGACTTCAAAAATGTTTTGAACGCCACGTAGCCTATAAGATGTTCCAAGAGTTGAAATTGGTATTTCATACTCATGCGCGTGTTGAGAGGTATGAGACCTCTGACAGTACTTTGCCTACAAGATGGAGGAGAATAGCTCAACTAGTGAGCATGTGCTCAAATTGTCTGAGTACTACAATTTCTTGAATCAAGTGGGAGTTAATCTTCCAGATAAGATAGTAATTGACAAAGTTCTCTAGTCACTATCACCAAGTTACTACAACTTCGTGATGAACTATAATATGCAAGGGATGACGAAAGTAATTCCCGAGCTCTTCGCGATGCTAAAATCGGCGAAGGTAGAAATCAAGAATAACATCAAGTGTTGATGGTTGACAAGACCACTAGTTTCAAGAAAAAGGGCAAAGGGAAGAAGGGGAACTTCAAGAAGAACGGCAAGCAAGTTGCTGCTGAAGCGAAGAAGCCCAAGTCTGGACCTAAGCCTGAGACTAAGTGCTTCTACTGCAAAGGGACTGGTCACTGGAAGCGGAACTACCCCAAGTATTTGGCGGATAAGAAGGATGGCAAAGTGAACAAGCTATATTTGATATACATGTTATTGATGTGTACTCTACTAGTGTTTATAGCAACCCCTCGGTATTTGATACTGGTTCAGTTGCTAAGAGTAGTAACTCGAAACAGGAGTTGCAAAATGAACAGAGACTAGTTAAGGGTGAAGTGACGATGTGTGTTGGAAGTGGTTCTAAGATTGATATGATCATCATCGCACACTACCTATACTTTCGGGATTAGTGTTGAACCTAAATAAATGTTATTTGATGTTTGCGTTTGTCGGATGTGGGGTTCCGGCAAACCCCTAAGGTTCGAACACTTGGGTGCGTGCGAAGTCTTTCCCTCCTACCGATCTACGCCCTAGCTCGCTAAGATCTCGCGGATGAACTCGACGAACTCGCAACACAGAGAGACACGGGGTTTATACTGGTTCGGGCCACCGTTGTGGTGTAATACCCTACTCTAGTGTGGTGGTGGTGGATTGCCTCTAGGGCTGATGATGAACAGTACAAGGGAAGAACAACCTCCTGAGGTTGAGGTGCTCTTGTGGCTAGGGTAGGCTCTCGATCGGGTTGGATCAAGCTAAGATGAGATGCCTCTACTATGGTGGCTAGCACTACTTATATAGGCCCTGGTCCTCTTCCCAAATATCGAGCGGGAAGGGAGCCAACAACGGCGGGCAAATTTGAAGGGGGACAACTAGTACAAGCTATCCTGACAAAAGTGGTCTTCGCCTGCGGAAAGCTCTGGTGGTGACGCCGTCTTGGGCTCCACGATGACCTCCTCCTTGCCGTCCTCCTGGTCTTGGTCTCGTTGCACCAATATAGCTACCTTTGCCTGATGCCTCGGTACTCCTCGCCTGCGCTGGCCTCCTTAGCACCAAAGAGGAAACAAGGACGCTGCGTGCGCTGGCGCCCGCCTGGTGTCATTCGTCATGGCTCACGTCACGAGGGCCTCGTGAGGTTTTGCCCCGCCTTGATATCTCCGCTCCTCGTGAGCCTGCCTGGCTAGGCCACTCCAGAGGAGGTCTTGCATCGTCCGCCTCGCGAGGGTCTTGGATGCCTTGTTGATGAAGATGGGCTGTACGGCCTGCTTGCTTAGCCACGCCGTGGGCCACAGGCAGGCAAGTCTGGGGACCCCCGTTCCCAGAACGCCGACAGTAGCCCCCGGGCCCAAGGTGCGCTCGGGCTTGGCTTCGCGGCGAAGCCAAGGGTCAAGTTTGGAGCACCGCAGGCCCCAAAAGCCTGCGGCCTTGGTTGATGCGTGGCGGTTGATTGGACGTGGGCATCTCCGCTTCCCCATGCTGCCTCGGCAACTGCTTGCCCTGACAAAATGCTGGCGTGGGCTGCCCTTGCCTTCATTGCTTCTTCATTGTCTCGCCTCAGATCCCCTTTCTCTCTCCTTGCTGCCGCTACCTCCAGATCTTCTCCAACCTTGTTCTGCATCTACAACCCATGGCGCCACGCAAGGTCAAGACCTCCTCGGCACCGGCTTGGTACGAGCCCGCTCTTGAAGCGCCCACCGTCACGGAGAAGAGCCTCGCCTCCGTGCGTCTACTGACGGCGGGGGAGAGCATTGAGTGGGGGAAGACGGAACTCTGGCTCGCTTCCGACGAGCCGGAGCCTGAGGGGAGCACCTTCTTCCCTTTCTTCTCGAGCAGCATCGTCGTTGGGTTGGTCCCTCCTTTCTCCGATTTCTTTTATGAAGTCCTCGACCACTACGGTCTGCAGGCGTTGCATCTCTATCCCAATTCTGTCCTCCTCCTGTCCATCTTCGCCTACTACTGTGAGGCGTACCTGGGCGTGATGCCATCCGTGGCGTTACTGCACCATTTCTTTGTCCTCCGTGTCAGCGAGGGTCACATCTCCGGATGCGCTAACTTCATCGCAGCCGGCAAGGCCAACTCGATATCGAGCACCGGGAAGAGGGCCGACAACATTCGGTCCAAATGGGTCATGATGGATGCCAAGCGCGCCGACCCGCGTCTGGCGTTGCCAACGGCGGCGCCCTCTTCCAACGGGGAATGGCCCAAGGTGGAGCTTGCCAATGAGCGGGCATCGCTAGTGTTGGGGCAGATGGTGACCGACCTGAAGCCGGCCAATGCGAGGGCGGCCAAGGTAACGGGGGCGATGCTCCTGAGGGAGTTCCTGATGCTGCGGGTTGCCCCATTCCAGGCGCGCGCGCCCCCTGTAGGAGCTTGAAGAAGAGGGCAACAAGACCCGCCTGAGGCCAGGGACCTTCCTGGCGATGAATTGGATGCCGTCATGCGCCTCATAGTCGGGGACAACCAGGAGTACCCGCCTAGCGCCTTCGTTCCCTTGTTCCAACGCAAGGACCGGGAGGAATTCGTCGCCTTGAGGCCGACCTTTGACGCGCGTGGGCTGGTGCCGCCGGCGCTCCCAGGAGCCCCTGCGATACAGAAACCGGTGGAGGTGTCTTCTGACGAGTCCCGTGGGGAAGGGGAAGAGGAGGTGGACTCGGAGAAGACTCTGGAAGAGGTGGGGGAGACTTCCCCTCTGAACAAGGCCGAGATCCTCCGCACCCTTCCTGATGATGCCGAGGTCGACGCCCGCCAAAGGGAGAGGGAGCAGCCCCTCATCCTGACGAGGGGTAGGTCATCGCTGGTGGCTCGTGACGCCGCCTCCGTCCTGACGCCTCCTGGGGCCGGCTCCGGTTCCGCCTCCGCACCGCCTGGCGCCGCCGGAGCCCGAACGCCTGCACCTCAGGTCCCGAAGCTATCAGGCTTCAAGCTTCCCAAGAGGAAGTATGTTGCGGTGGATCAGTAAGTGTCTTAAGCTTTGCCTTGTCCCTGTTTGTACTCGTCATTTCCTGATGCTCGCCCTTGGTTGGTCAGGCCGACGTCTTCAGCGAAGAAGAGGAAAGAGGATACGACGGTTGTGCGTCCCTCCACGGAGAAAGGAGGCAGCAGCGCACGCATCTCCCCAGCCCGATCGTCCTCGCGAGGCCAAGAGGAGCATCGCCGCGTGGAATCAGCCCCCATGGCCCCGCTGGCTCCGGAGGTGCCGGCACTTGGCGTGGCTGATGAGGTCCCAGCTGCTCCAGAACCTGTGATCTCCCAGGTCCTGGTGACGAAGTCGCCTCCTCCCACTACTGCGCCTCCACTCCCAGGTTCTTCTGCTCCTGCTGCTGTTCTGGAACGCGCTCTTTCGGAGATGACCCAGCTGCAGGCGGATCTCCTGAGCACGGACCCATGCCTCGTGGCCGGGCGCCTGGAGCTGGCCTTAGGCTGGCTCCACTCTGACTTGGCTGTTCGCGCGGCGCTGGGCAGGCCGCTGCGGCTTCTGAGAAGGAGAAGCAGAGTGTCGTCATCGCCGCAGTCGATCATGAGGCGGCGCTGAAAGACGCCAAGGTCGCCCGTGACCGCTGCCAGGCGCTGGAGGACGAGTTGTAGAGCCTGCGCGACAAGCACGCCGAAGAAGCACGCTACCGCCAAGCGAAGGACGAAGAGGTGAAGGCCCGGGAGGATGCTGTGAAGAACCGTGATGCCGAGCTGGTGGAGTTGGAGAAGACACAAGCCGCCGAGCGGAGCCGGTTGGAAGGGCTGGATCCGAAGGCGAAGGCAAGGGAGGCCGATCTCGATGCCAAGGCGCGTGTCCTGGCCGAAGATCGTGCGGCCTTCGCCGACCTCGAGAAGAGGTCTCGCAAGGCGCTCAAGACGCTCTACGAGCACGGCCTGGAGAAGTCGCTGGCCACTGATGAGGACGGCCCCGCCCGGCTGCTTCCTCTCTTGGTGAAGGCGCTTGAGGAGGTTGTTGATGGCCTCGGTCCCATGGCGGAGGCAGAAGCTCGTGACCTATCTTCGGCTGCACTGACTCGCGTCTTCAGCCATCTGCACCTTCGCGACCCCAGCGCGTGCCTTGACGAGCTGCTGGAGCCTGTTGCTGAAGATCAATGCGAGGCCGCCGCCGCAGCCGTGCAAGGTTAGGTGGAGGCCTCGCTAAAGAAGTTCCGCGGCTTTGTCTCCGCTCCTCTGTCCGGCGACGCCGCCGATCCGGCGGCGGGTGGTGAAGGCGAGAACATCATTGCCCATGGGGAAGCGCCTTCCGCAGGCGATGGTGATGTCCAGGGGTGACCTGCAGCTGTTTCTCCCGTTTCGTTCCTACAACATGTATCAGGCCTCGTGGAGGCATTTAGACTTTTCATTTGATGTCGTGAGGACAATGTGTTTGTAATATTTGCTTCGAGATTTTGCGATTGCCTTCCTATTTGCTTTGCGTTCTGCGTCGGCAGAGCCCAGCCCTGCGCATACCTAGACCGCCATTGGGCCGACCGGAGACCAGGGCGGACCAAGGAGTGAGGGGCTACGTGACCAGTTAGGCTCCTGAGTCGCGATGCTCAGGAGTCCCCCTTGACGCGCAAACAACATATAGGGAGAGTTTGTGAGGATAGATTAATGTTCTACGTCGGCAGAGCCCGGCCCCGCGCATACCTCAACCGCCATTGGGCCGACCGGAGACCAGGACGGACCAAGGAGTGAGGGGCTACGTGACCAGTTAGGCTCTTGAGTCGCGATGCTCAGGAGTCCCCCTTGACGTGCAAACAATTTCCATACCTGCCCTCGCCGAGGCCTCGGGAGGGGCGCGCGACGCCCAGGTCTGGGGGACCTGGTTGGGTGACGTGCGCTTGGGAGTGACCCGAGCGCAGCCCCCGTGCCCAGCTCCCTCGTGCGGCTCTCCCGAGGGGAGGCGTTGTGGTGAGGCTGGCCGCTGAGCTCTGGGCTCCCTGAGGTTGGTACGACCATGGGGCCGCCCTCAGTTGTTTATCACCAGCGCGGAGCATAGTGCTTCCGCTTGTGCACGGGCATAGCCTCTCCTCGGTAGTGTCGACAGCCAGCGCGGAGCATGGTGCTTCCACTTGGGCGTGGGATGGGGGGCCCCTCCGGGAGGAGCCCCCGGGGCGTGTACAGCCCCGCCCTGACACGTGGCTTGCACGGCAGGCCTGCAAGGTGTATTTGGGCACTCGTGAGCCAGCGCAGGACTCGCGAGGCCCTACCTCAAGGCGGGTTGCGCCTGGTCTTGAGTCTTGGTGACTGTATGTTCCTGCAAGGCGGTTAGATGCAAGCACTCTACGTCCTCAGGTCCCGGCCCTCGAGCGAGCTCGGCCGCCGCTGGTATGCCAGGTCGCGATGCCGTGGTCAAGGCCAGGGTGAGGGTTGGAGAGCCAGTAAGAGCTCCTGAGTCGCGACGCTCAGGAGCCCCCTTTTAACGCGCAAGCGAATTGCATCGGATGAGCAGACCCGTGGTGGGCGGCGATCGAGCGGGCGATAGCCGTGGGCAGGTTATGTTAGATGTGGGGTTCCGGCAAACCCTGAAGGTTCAAACACTGGGGTGCACGCGAAGTCTTTCCCTCCTACCTATCTACGCTCTAGCTTGCTAAGATCTTGCGGACAAACTCGATGAACTCGCAACATAGAAAGAGACGAGGTTTATACTGGTTCAGGCCACCGTTGTGGTGTAATACCCTACTCCAGTGTGGTGGTGGTGGATTGCCTCTTGGGCTGATGATGAACAGTACAAGGGAAGAACATCCTCCTGAGGTTGAGGTGTTCTTGTGCTTGTGAACTTGTGGCGTGAGGATTCCCTCTCTACTGTGGTGGCTAGCTCTACTTATATAGGCCCTGGTCCTCTTCCCAAATATCGAGCGGGAAGGGAGCCAACAACGGCGGGCAAATTTGAAGGGGGACAACTAGTACAAGCTATCTGACAAAAGCGGTCTTCGCCTACGAAAAGCTCTGGGGTGACGCCGTCTTGGGCTCCATGATGACCTCCGGCTTGCCGTCCTCCGGTCTTGGTCTCGTTGCACCAATATGGCAACCTTTGCCTGATGCCTCGGTACTCTTCGCCTGCGCTGGCCGCCTTAGCACCAAAGAGGAAATAGAGACGCTGCACGCACTGGCACCCGCCTGGTTCCGTTCGTCATGGCTCACGTCAAGAGAGCCTCGTGAGGTTTGCCTCGCCTTGATATCTCCGCTCCTCGTGAGCCTGCCTGGCTGGGCCACTCCAGAGGAGGTCTTGCGTCATCCTCCTCGCGAGGCTTGGACCCTCGCGAGGGTCTTGGGTGCCTTGTTGATGAAGATGGGCCGTACGGCCTGCTGCTTAGCCACGCTGTGGGCCGCAGGCAGGCACGTCTGGGGACCCCCGTTCCCAGAACGCCGACAGTAGCCCCCGGCCCAAGGTGCGCTCGGGCTTGGCTTCGCGGCGAAGCCAAGGGTCAAGTTGGGAGCACCGCGGGCCCCAAAAGCCTGTGGCCTCGGTCGACACGTGGCGGTTGATTGGACGTGGGCGTCTCGGCTTCCCCACGCTGCCTCTGCAACTGCACGACTTGACAAGTCCCTGCGACATGCAAGGAAAATCATCATTATGTGCGATCGTGGGAGACGCCGGTTGGCCTTCTCTTGCTATAAATGGGGAAGGGGCGGAGCCCCCGTTGCCCATCTCTTCCTAGCTTGCTTGCTTCTTCCTCCTTGCTCCACTGCTGACAAAAATGGCGCCCATCAGAAGGTTTTCCACCGAAGAGAAAGGGAAAGCTCCCCGTAACGATCCGGGGCCACTTCCACCGAAGAAGAGGTCGATCCATCGCCGTGATGAAGCGGCGATGCAGGTGGTGACGAGGCCTTGGTGCGAGCGGCCTCCTCCAGGGTACCCGCTACCCTTGTACGCCCAAGCCATGGGCTCGGGAGGTTGGAGCGACGAGCAGCGCCGCCCGCGCCGCTTTTGGGGCCATCGCGCCACGGCGTCATGTGTCGTCGCCCCTGGGGTCCATGCCGCGGACTCCTCGCGCGAGTTGGTGCTGTGGGCGCCGATGCCTCCAAGCTCCTGGATCCGCTTCCCGCGGTTCTTCTCTGACATGATGCCGCCGAGGGGGTCTCTCGAGCTCTGGCTGCAGCACACCGACTGCAGCGCTCCGGCGACCGGAGCGGAGATCGAAGCGGTCCCCACCGGCAAGATCTTCATGACTCGCGGCTGGGGCGAGATCGCGCGGGTCTGTCGTGCGAGAGGAGCCCTCGCGATCCACTTCGAGTATGACGGCGCCTCCACGCTCTTCTTCAAGGTCTTCGACGCCGAGGGCCGCCGCCTGGAGTGCTGCCCTGGGGAGGAGCGCCAGACCGACGCGCGCTCCGCCCGCAGCTACTCCAACGGCAGCAGCCCCTAGGAGTCCAGCAGCTCTCCTGAGCTTTACGAGACTCCGGAGACGAGCGATGACAGCTACGTGCCCCCGAGCTCTCGCCGCGCTCGGAGCAGGGCTGCGGCGTCCGGCCGTCGCTGC
Organism: Triticum aestivum; assembly: GCF_018294505.1. Taxonomy (NCBI): domain Eukaryota; kingdom Viridiplantae; phylum Streptophyta; class Magnoliopsida; order Poales; family Poaceae; genus Triticum; species Triticum aestivum. Next base: position 235,761,306 of record NC_057814.1, on the reverse strand, counting down.
CGCTGATCTGGATGGGGTTGGCGCCGGCCTCCCGTGGCCCACTGTTGATGATGGCGTCTGCCATGGAAGGGTGTAGATAGGATTCCCCTTAGTATCAGCTTTTGTTTCCTGCGAAGGATCATGAATCACCCCGTGGGGGCATGTAAGGGTCTGTAATGTTTTTGGTGCTTATCTTCCTTGTTATGAAAACTTGGTGAGTGCATGCCCCGTTAAGGCTTGGCCCCCCTTTCTTTCCTCGCGATGGCTTGTTGCTCTACGCTGACAGGTCCCAGTCCCCAGGCAGGCTACAGCCGTCGCTGGTATGCCAGGTCGCGTGCCATGGTCAAGGCCAGGAGGTGTGCGGCCCGAGGTCCAGTAAGAGCCCCTGAGGCGCGATGCTCAGGAGGTCCCCCTTAGCGCTCAAGCAGCCATGGTAAGGGAAGAAAGGAAAATGACTTGGCCGCAACAGGGCTGCGGCATGGCGTGAGTGACCATTAGGCCCAGATATTTAGCCAATCCTAGGGCGAAACTTATCTTGCTGACTTCGCGGCGATTCCTGATGTCGCGCTAGGGCTGTGCGCCAACTCGTGCGGTATAGCTGGGTCGGCCCATACGAGTTCCCCTCCCCTCATGCTCTCCTTAGTGCTCTACGTCCTCAGGTCCCGGCCCTCGAGCGAGCTCAGCCGCCGCTGGTATGCCAGGTCGCGATGCTGTGGTCAAGGCCACGGGGTGAGGGCTGGAGAGCCAGTAAGAGCTCCTGAGTCGCGATGCTCAGGAGCCCCCCTTTTAACGCGCAAGAGAATTGCACGAGGGAAAAAGGGACTCACGGTGCCGCCTGCTATCCTTCCCTCGGGATTCCTGTGAGCAGGCACAAGAAGAAACATGGTTTGCCGTTACAGCTGTTAGCTTGCTGCTGGTTGCTCTGGGTGAGGTGAAGGCACTGAGGGCCTGGTGAGGTGACGTGCGCGGCGCGTGCCGTGAGCCAGAGCTCGACCACTCAGATTTGTCGGTGTGGCAGGGACGGACCCATGCACCAGCGCCGTGCCTGTGTGAAGGCCCCGGGGAAGGCGATGATCGAGCAGGTGATAGCCGTTGGCAGGTTAAGCAGATCAACTTGGATAAATGCAGGACGATACATGCCACTGGGTCTGGCCCGAGCGGCTTGGGGATGATGCAGCCCGAGGGGCGCCCCAGAAAGGTAAGCTAAAGACTTAAGCAAAAGAGATACATGCCGCAGGGACGGACCCATGTGGCATGGGAATAATGCAGCCCGAGGGGCGCTCCCAGCTTAAACGAACTTGGACGATGTCACCTGGTTCTGTAGACGAAGTAGAGTTGGTGCAGCTGAAGTCGCGCGCTGAAGGAATGGCTCCTCATGAGCCACCGGGACCCTGAGCCTCGGGAGGCTCTGGGGGTTCAGGAGGTTCCCTGAAGACCGTCTCCATCTCCTCCAGGACTGCGTGGAACCTGGCCTCCTGAGCCGCCAGGACTTGCCGCATGTTGCGCTGATAGGCCGACGCCACGCTCGGCAAGCCGAAGGGCATGCGAACGTAGCTATGTGGTGGGCCCTCGCTGCGGCCCACACGCGATGGCCAGAAGCGCTCCTGAGATGCGGCCCTGTTGAGCCCTGGGACGTCAACGCAGACACGCAGCCCGGCATCCTCGCCTGGATTGGGAGCTGCGCCTTGTGAGCGGCTGTGGCCGCGCATGGCTCTTGCTTCTTGCAGTTCCTGGGTGGTCTTGGTGATGAACTCCTGGGTGGTGGGCACTCCTTGCCCTGTGCTCTCCTGAGGAAGGTGTGCCATGAGGCACGCTTCCAAGTGGTGCCCAAGCGCCTCCCTCGTGAGGTTGGCAAGGTCTGAGGCCCTCCAGAAGAGAGCCCCCGAGCCCTGCCTGAGGAGGGTGCCGGGCGCGCTTTCCTATGCAATGGAGGGAGGCGCCCCTGGAGCGGGCGCTGATCCTGACGAGGCTCCTGCCGCGACACCATCATCTTGGGGTCCTGTGCGGCGCGACAGCTTCTTCTTGGGGATGGTCTCCGGAGGGCCTTCACTTCTGCTGTCGGGGTCATCGATTGCTGCGGCTTGAAAGGCGCGCTCAAGGGAGCATACCGCATCCGTCTCCTCACATGGCCGTTATGATTCCTCCGCTTCCTGGCATCTTGAGAACGTTGTAACCATGATGAGTGACTGCCATGAACTTGGCAGGGCTGGATACCCGAGGATGGCATTATACGGCAGGCGGATGTGCGCGACGTCAAAGTCGATGAGCTTGGTGCGATAGTTCTTGCGCTCCCCGAAGGTGACAGGCAGGCGGACCTGCCCTATCGGTGTGGTGGAGCTGTCGGTCACTCCTGAGAAAGGCTTGGTTGGCTGGAGCTGCTCATATGGCACTTGGAGGTTGTCGAACGTGTCGACGGATAGGACGTTGAGCCCTGCGCCGCCGTCGATGAGAGTCTTGGTGACTTGCACATTGCTGATGACTGGGGAGCACAGCATAGGGAGGGCGTCAGCGGTGGCTGCGCACTTGAGCTGGTCTGCCGAGGTGAAGGTGATGGCACATTGGGACCACCTGAGCGGGCGCGTGGCCTCGAGCTTGGGGAGCACCGCGTTCACCTCGCGAGCGAACTGTTTGAAGATGCGCTGAGAGGCTGGGGCCTGGGCACCGCCCAAGATGCAGGCGATCGCATGCGGCTCTTGAAAGCCCCCAGCCCCCTCGTCCTTGTGGTGGTCGTCGTTTCTTCTTGGTGGCGGCAGCGGGGGAAGACCGGCGTTGCCCTGGGGGCGATCCTCACGAGGCGGGTCCCTCCAGGCACCCTCACGAGGTTGGTCTGGCCAGCGGTCCTCACGAGGCCGGTCGCACCATTCCTGGCGCGGGCCACGGTCGTCCCAGCGTCCGTCTCCGCGGCCGTAGCCCCGGTCGTTGCGCTCGGGGCGTCGACCGTAGCGTCCTTCCCGTATGGCTCTGAGCTCTTGCAATCACTGGTGTTGTGGGTGTTCAGGTTGTGGAAGGCGCAGAACGGTCGGCCATTCTTGGATGACTCGGGCTGATCTCTGCCTCGCTTGGTGTCGGGCTCCGCTGCGAGCACTACTGCGTCTTTGCGCTTCACGTCCTTGGCCTTGGCCTTCTTCTCCTCCGCTCCTGCAGCTGGCAGCTCGAGGAGAGAGAGGTGCCCCTCCTCAGCTCTTGCGCACTTGGTCGCCAGGTTGAACAGCTCCTGAGATGTGCAGAGCTCCTCGTGGATAGCGAGCTCTTCCTTCATCTTGACGTCACGGACGCCGTCCGAGAACGCGGAGATGATGGCTTCGTCTGTGACCTTGGGGATCTTGAGGCGGGTGTTGTTGAAGCGCTGGATGTACTTCTGGAGGGTCTCTCCTGGCTGCTGGTTGATGTGGCGCAGATCACCCGCGGCCGGTGGGCGGTCGCGAGTGCCCTGGAAGTTGGCGATGAAGCGGTCGCGCATCTCGTCCCAGGAGGAGATCGAGCCGTGTTGCAGGTTCAGGAGCCAGGAGCGGGCCCCATCCTTGAGAGCCATGGGAAACTAGTTCGCCATGACTTTTTCGTCGCCGTTGGCCGCTTTGCTGCTCAGCTCATAGAGCTGCAGGAACTCCGCAGGGTCGGCGGTGCCGTCGTAGCGAGGAGGCAGATCCGGCTTGAACTTGCCTGGCCAGGCGACGCTACATAGCTCGGGGGTGAAGGCGCGACAGCCGGCCGTGGTCGCCGGGGCCCGCTTCTGAGGTGGAGCTTGGTCTTGGCGGGGTCCGCGCTGCGCCACTGCAGGTCGCACGCGGTCTTGACGAGGTGGCGCGGGGAGCGCCGGTGCAGCTTCTCGCGGCCGCGGGATTTCTTGACAGCTTCTTTCTTCACGCGCGGGCGCCGGGCGCGGTGGATCACGCCGCGGAGGCGCGCGCCTTGGTGCCAAGGCACCGTCTTGGGGTTGAGGTGGTTGAGGCATGCCATGAGCCCCGTCGCCCGCGGCTGGTTGAGGGGGAGGCAGAGAGAGGGACGGCGCCGGAGAGCCCCGTGCGGCGCGGACGAGCTCGGCGACGCGGTCGAGCCACTCCTCATAGAGGTCGTCGACGGGGTGGTAGCGCAGGAGCTCGTTCGCCGCGATGAGCACGGCCCGTGCCTCCATGAGAGCGCGGTGCGTGTGAGATGAAGAACCGGCAGGGGTCAGCGACGGAGTAGCAGTGCGGCCGTCCCGCCGCACCGAAGGATGGAGCGAGGATGCCTGCTCCTCGTTCCCAGCCGGGCCAGTGGCAGCGTTGGCGGCGGGAGACGAAGAACGACGAGGTGGCCCGCGTACGGGAGCCGTCTGAGCGACGCGGGCGGAGAGGGCAGCCCGACGCTCAGCTCGAGCACGGCGAGCGTCCGCCATGGAAACGACAAAGCGATGGAGCAACGAACTGATGGAAGGGAAACTACGGCGCACCCCTACCTGGCGCGCCAAATATCGGATGTGGGGTTCCGGCAAACCCTTAAGGTTCGAACACTGGGGTGCGTGCGAAGTCTTTCCCTCCTACCGATCTACGCTCTAGCTCGCTAAGATCTTGCGGACAAACTCGATGAACTCGCAACACAGAAAGACACGAGGTTTATACTGGTTCGGACCACCGTTGTGGTGTAATACCCTACTCTGGTGTGGTGGTGGTGGATTGCCTCTTGGGCTGATGAACAGTACAAGGGAAGAACAGCCTCCTGAGGTTAAGGTGTTCTTGTGCTTGTGAACTTGTGGCGTGAGGATTCCCTCTCTACTGTGGTGGCTAGCTCTACTTATATAGGCCCTGGTCCTCTTCCCAAATATCGAGCGGGAAGGGAGCCAACAACGGCGGGCAAATTTGAAGGGGGACAACTAGTACAAGCTATCCTGACAAAAGCGGTCTTCGCATGCGAAAAGCTCTGGGGTGACGCTGTCATGGGCTCCACGATGACCTCTACCTTGCCGTCCTCCGGTCTTGGTCTCGTTGCACCAATATGGCAACCTTTGCCTGATGCCTCGGTACTCTTCGCCTGCGCTGGCCGCCTTAGCACCAAAGAGGAAATAGAGACGCTGCGTGCACTGGCGCCCGCCTGGACTACAAAAAAAATACACTTCCGTGATGATACGTGTTTGTCACAGTAGGTCGCGTTTTTGTCATGCATGTACATCCATGACGATTTTATGACAGAATCAAGATAGTCATACCTGTGCTGTCGTAGAAGTGTTCCATGACATTACCAAAATTATCATCACGGAAGTGTGCACTTCCATGACGATAAATCGCGCGTCATAGAAGTGCTTTCGTCAAGGGTGACCGACACGTGGGATCCACCGTAACAAAACGCCGTTAAGCTATCGGGTCGGGTTTTGGATCCGATAACCCGTTAATAGCCCCAACCAATGGGGATTTTCCACGTGTAAAATCATCATTAGCTGGAGGAAACACGTGTCGGCTCATTGTTGGGACAGATGTCATCCACTCATTGGACAGAAGGCGCCTATGATACGTTGACACGTGGCACGGCCCAACAGAGGCCCATTCCTGTGAAAAGGCCGGCCCGTTTGACTTGGTCAAAAGGTGGCGGGCCGGCCCATGGAAAGCCTGTTAACGGCATGTTTGCATATAGCCCATTTACAGCCCGCTAACCCAAGGCCCGTTACGCCCTATCCGAATTAGGCCCAGTAGCGTCATCTGGGCCATCCAATATGATTCCAGCCCGTTTTCACTTCTGGCCCATGTATGGCCCATGACGTCTTTCGGCCCATATGAGGCCCTATGTAACTCCTGGCCTATTAACCGCCCGTGGTGAAACTGGCCCGTAATGAACAGTGTATCACTTTACACCCATTAACGGCCCGTGGTGAAACTGGCCCGTAATGAACAGTGTATCACTTTATACCCATTAACGGCCTGTTATTCCGTTGGGCCGTTTCCAGCCCATGTTATCGTCGAGTGGTAGCTACGACATATGCCAACGGATGGCTTATCATTGTGGGAGCCAGTAAAACATCGCCGGTGCCTGGAAATGGGATGAGGCAAAGACATGAACGCCGGCGGATCTTACCCAGGTTCGGGGCTCTCCGTGGAGATAACACCCCTAGTCCTGCTCTGCGGGGTCTCCGCATGATCACTAGATCAATACAAGTTGCTACAAGCGCTCCTTGAGCTGTTTGGATAGAGGAAGAGGTAGGGCGAGGCTAGCTCTCCTTTTCTCTCTAGGTGGTGTGTGCAATTCTCTTCGATCCTCCTTTGCATGGGTGCCCCGGGGGGGTTTATATAGGCCTACTCCCTAGGGGTACGATGGTAATCCGGCTGGGCGCGGGTCCCAGCCGTCAGTGTCTATGCTCGCCGGCTTCTCCGCCGGTCATTGGGGCCCGCCGGCTGCCGGCCTCTTGGCCGGCAGGCCGGCCCCACCGCTTGGGGGCTTTGTCGGTGGCTGATTACTGTTGCCTCGCATCTGATGACGAGGGCTTTGTCGAGGTAAGCGTGGCTACAGTGTCACCGCCTTGCGAGCTTTCACTGTAGCCTTACTTCGTCTTGTCTCCTTAATGGGGCGCATGTTTCGAGGGAGGGAGGTAGCTGGCTATTGGGAGCCGGCCACATCCTTGGCCGACTAGAGGAGGCCAGGCCGCCTTCAGATGTCTCTCTGGCAAAGGGGCCCGCCGCCCACGGGCCGTACTGGCACCTGTTGTGGGTGACATCAAGGCCAACATGGCTACAGTGCCGCGCCGGACGGGGGATGGCTGGCCCGTACGGCGCCCTGTGGCCATGCCTATTACGGGATTCGGGGGTAGAGGGCTGTACTGTGGCCACACCCCATCCTATCGCCGCCACGTGGGTACAGTCTTGGTGGGTGCAGTCTTGGCCGTCTTCTGGGAGCTGGCTTTCTTCGTGGCCGGCTTCTGGGAGTCGGTCCTCTTGGGGCCGGCTTCCTGGAGTCGGCTATCTCGTATCTTTCTTGGAGGAGGTTTTTGAGGCTGGGTCGCCTTCTGGGAGTCGGCTTTCTTCGTGGCCGGCTTCTGGGAGTCGGTCCTCTTGGGGCCGGCTTCCTGAAGTCGGCTATCTCGTATCTTTCTTGGAGGAGGTTTTTGAGGCTGGGTCGCCTTCTAGGAGTCGGCCCTCGGCCGGAGGAAGGTGGCCCTATGCTTTGTATGGTTGAAGGCTTGAATGGCCTGGTAATTTTTTTTGAGGAGCCAGGGGGAGTCGGTTAGGCTACCCGTGGCTATTTACTCCGACAGTAGTCCCCGAAGCTGGTTGGGCTTCGAGGCTGAGAGGAGGTCGAGAAGCTCGGTCAGCTTCTTATCTTGACGAGTTAGCAGCTGGGAGCCGGCTTCGATTGGGCGCGCCGTCTTGGCGAAAAAAAATTAATGTCGGAGGGCGGGAGTCTGTTGGCGCGTGTGTCGGGCTATGGGCCGGCCGCTCGCCGCTTGTGAACCACGTGGCGTCCCTTGGCTGAAAAGAGCCTGCCAACCCACGCGCGCGACAAGACGTCGCCGCAGGCCGAGGGCCCGCCACTCCTACGCCTAGGCCCAAGCACGGATTCTTTGCGGCCCACAACTATCCGCACGTCTTCCGGCCGCGGTTTCCGCATGCTATTTAGGGCGTAATAATCGCGGGTCGTGGGGGAGTGGGTGCAGTTAATCCCACGTTCCTCCCCACGCCTCGCCTCCTCGGCTTCGCCGCACGAGGCTATAAGTAGGGGGAGGAGGGGAAGCGGCAGACGCTCGCACGCTCCTCTCCTTTCCGCCATCTTCTTCCTCCTGCTTTCCCTCACAGCAGCGACTCGCCGCCGCGCTGTCCCACCAATCTTCACTCCGCCCCGCAGCTTTGCCGCCGCGAGGCCGTGCTTTCTCCGCCGCCGCACTCTTTCTTGCCAGCCTCTTGCCACCATGCAGTACGGCGGGGACTGGGACGGCTCCAACGTCCATATGGACCACATCGAGTTCCTCCGCAAGACGCGGCGGTTGCCCGGTGCGGACCAGGTGCGGGTCTGTCTCGCACCTGCGAAGGAGATCATGCCGGAGCCGGAGGAAGGCGAGCGGGTAGTCTTCCGCTCGCATTTCCTGCGTGGCGGCGGCTTGCCGGCGAGCGCTTTCTTCCGCTCCTTCCTTGACTTCTATCAACTCCAGCCGCACCACCTCACCCCGAACACGGTGGTGCTGCTGTCCGCCTTCGTCACCTTGTGCGAAGGCTACCTTGGCGTTCTCCCCACCCTCGAGCTCTGGGGGGAGTTCTTCCAATCTAAGCTGGGCACCCGCATGCAGGGCGTGCCGGCCCAGAGCGGCGCCTTCATCGCGATGCGGAGGCCGGCGGCCAACAACCCCTTCCCCGTCATCACGTTAATCCAGTCGATGAAGCGCTGGCAGAAGTCATATTTCTACGTGAAGAACGTCGCCCCACAAGGCGACTATGTCAACTTGCCGGCTTACGTAGCCGGCCCATCGGCTGGGAGGCGGCCCCAATGGTCCTATCGGGCCGTGACGCTGACGCCGGCTGGAGCCGCGGCCGTCGCCCGACTGCGGGTGATGATCTAGTCGGAGGGCCTAACTGGGTCCGACTTGCTGGCCGCCTTCGTCGCGCTCCAGGTGCTTCCACTTCAGAGCCGCCCTCACCTGATCTGTCAGATGAGCGGCTAGCTCGACCTGAGTCGGATGTGCACCAAGGACATGCCGCACGATGAGGTGGCCCATATGGTGAATTACCTTGCGAACTGCAAGCTCTCCTCAGAGTGGCGGTTTGGCAAGAAGCCATATTCCCGTGCACAGCCTCCGCCCATGCCTTTTCCTTTTCTTTTCTTAGTTTTGTCGCCGAGTTCCTTCTGGCCGTCTCTGACCAGTCGGCACGCCTTGGCAGAGCCCTCTCCTTCGACCTGTAGCCAGGTCGGAGGCGGAGCTCCGATTCCTCCCCGACCGGGAGGAGCATGACTTGGAGGACCACGACTTGGGGGCGGCTGCCATGGATGACAACACCGAGGCGGGTGGCGGCGAAGCAGGCGGCTCCAGGCTTGGAGCCAGTTTCGACGACCGGCCAGATGACGATGAGGCGGAAATCGTCCCACGCCGCCAGCCGGCGTCCGGCCACGGCGCGGGTTCCTCCGCCGCGCCGCCTGCTCGGGGCGGCGGGCAGAAGCGTCGTGCCGCGTCGGGCTTGTTCGGGAGCCAGCCAAAGAAGCCCAAGGGCGAGGCAGCAGCGACCAGGCGGGATGAGGCGGCCGCGAAGGCGGCCCGCTTCCTCAAGGTGGTAAAGCAGCCGCAGATGGTGTCGGCGTAAGTGTATATTCCTTTGTACATTCTTTCTTCTTTTCTTGGTGATTTCTGAATCCTTGCCCTTTCTCAAAAAATCAGGGTTCCGCTTTCGCTCGAGCGGGTTGCTGCCGCCTCCGTCGTTGGATCGCCGGGATGATCCGGGAGCACCTGCCGCGTGGACCCCCGCGCCGAGCTTCAGACGGCGACGGAGTGAAACGCGTGGGAGGCGCGGGAGGAGTGGGAGGCGGAGGAGTTGAGGGCGGCTGCCGCCAAGGCGGCACAGGAGGAGGAGGCGGCGAAGGCGTGCGCCGACGCAGCGGCCAAGGCCCAAGCGGAGGCTGCGGCTGTGGCAACAGTGGAGGGGGCCTTGCTCGTCACCCCTCTGCGTGTCGCGGTGCCCGAGGCTCCAGAGCCCCCGCCAGAGGAAGCTGGCGGTGACCAGCCGGGATTGGAGAGGGAGGACGACATCGTCGTCCCGGAGAGGGAGGTGGCACCGGCCCCGCCGACTGGGGCGACCCAAGGAAGCCGGCCTAACGTGCCACCCGCGCAATCGGCCGGGGGCGAGCCGGCCGCGAGGACGGATCTGGTGGTCCAGTCGCCATCGCGCGAGTGCACGGGGAAGGCCGCATCGGACCCGCAGAAGGCCGCGGGCTCCAGCTCATCGGCCCAGGACATGGAGGCGGCCAGCGCCAGCTCGGGGTGGACGCCGGGTGGAGGGACGGCTGTGGTGAACGTGGCAGCGCATGATGTCCGGAACGGGCTTCAGTCCCAAGCTGCGGCGCTGAGGAAATACAATGACGAGTTCCTTGCAACGCGGGCGGCCATTCGGGTTAGTCTTCTTATTTTTGCTTTTTTATCTTGGTTTCTTCCGTGGGGGCGCGTCAGCGCACCCACTGGGTGTAGTCCCCGAGTTCCGAGTCGGCTGCTGAGCAGGCGGCTTGGAACTTCTTAGCGGGCTTTGTTTTGCTATCTTGTTCTCATTCGCTCCTCTGCCTGTCTTGCAGGACTACCACAACCTCCGCGCGGCTGCCTTCAACTCCCAGGCTCGGGAGCTGACCCAGAAGAATGCTAACCTATCTGAGAGCCGGGGTAAGTGCTTCGTCTTTTATTTCCCGTGGGGGCGCGTCAGCGCACCCACTGGGTGTAGTCCCCGAGATTCGGGCCGACTGCTGAGCAGTCGGGTCGGATCTTCCTTGACGACTTCTTCCTTATTGCTTCTTTCTTTTCTGCCATCCCTACAGCGGCCAACGCCAGTCTGAGGGAGCAGCTGGGCGGGGCTCAGGCCGCCCTCTGTGCTAAGGAGGCCGAGTTTGACGCCTTGGCACAGGAGCGTGACCGCCTGGCCAAGAGGTTGGCCGACCAGGAGAAGAGCCACAAGGCGGCCCTGAAGGCGGTGTAGGACAGCGAGGCCGCCCTCCAAGCCGAATATGAGGCAGAGGCGGCCAGCTGGGCCGAAGCGAAGCAGACGCTGATCAACGGTTATGGCCAGATCGAAGACTTGGTTGACGGTAGGCCGCCTTCTTCTTCGTCCTTGCTTGCCGCTTGTCGTTTGGCTCATTTTCTGACTTGGTGTTTTTTCTCTTCTTTCTCTTTCTTTCTTGCGCAGAGTACTTCCCTGGCTACTCTACCGCCGCCAACCAGGTCGTCGAGGCCCACCGCGAGGCATGAAGGCAGGCTGGCGCCGAGATCGCACCGAACGCTCGCCGATCGCTGGAGGAGCAGCTCTTGGCGATTCAGGCCCGCCTCCAGCCAGCTCATCGCATGCTCCGCCGGCTTCAGCGTGTTGGGGCGCAGGTGTTGGCTGCTCTCTGGCCTGGTGAGGTGATTCCCCGCACCTCCAGTCGGACTGCCGACTGGCTGGAGGTGGCGGTCGGCCGCTTCGAGGCCTGGAAGGCTTCTGCAGCTCGCTGGAGTTCGCCAAGGCCTGGTATCCCGAGCTAAGTCTGGACCAGCTAGCCACCTGGCGGCAGGATGCCGACACGGAGCTGGAGCCGGCGCGGCCGGCTATCATCCAGAGGGCTTTGGCGATTGCCGACTACACAGACACCAGCGCCTTCGCTCCTGAGGTGGACGACAACGGCGTTGCCCAGCCGGAGGAGTGGTTCGGGCTGAACCCGGCAGACGGCGAGGACTCAGAGGAGGAGATCGACTCCAGCGACGAGGGCGAGGAGGAGGAGGAGGAGGGTGAAGACGCCGCGCCAGATGGTGGAGCGGCCAGTCAGCATCAGCTTGACCGTGCCTCCAGCAACAAGGCACGCGCGGGTGCACCGCCCGCAGCCGGCGATGATCAAGCCGAGACCCGCCAGCCGGCCACTCCTCCAGCCGGCGGCACTGTCTCCACCGACCAGCCCGGCTCCCTTGCTGCGCCCTTAGTCTAGTCTGCCGCATCTACTTTCCTGTTTCACCATTCTTGGAACAGTATTTTGTTAAGTTTGCACAATTCCACCCACTGGGGGTGTATTCGAACTATATTGACTGCCGGCCTGTTGGGGGCCTTATGTGTAAATATAATTATGCATGCGTTTGGCTTTCCCTTGTTCTTTGCTTTTCATCCTTCGGCTGTTTCCTTTGCCGCCCTCCCTTGGTTGCCGCCTTCCCAGCCGGACAGCTGCTCTGCAATCTGTGGCTAGGGAAGTGCTTGGGAGGGCAAGTACTCTAGCTTTGTTGGATTATAGCGAAGTTTTTGGGAGGCCGGCCAGCCGGCTGTTTTCACAGCCGGTAGGCGTGGTTGGAGGCCGTCTTTGCGTTATATAAGTTGGTCCTTAGCCGTTTTTCGTGTGGGCATCCTTTCTGCCTTTGGATCTTGTCAGTCGGACAGTCGGCTCTTCGAGCTGCGACTTTCGACAAGAGAGGGCTCGGGTGCCGGCACACTACTTGTCTGACTTCAGGTAGAACTTTTAATATAACTTAAGGCGGCCAGTCCCCGGGCCGACTAGTCGAACCCGGTGCCAAACAAAAAATCAAATGTAATAATACATTCATGAGTATGACACTCGTCATTCATAGATAAAGGAGGGCCGTTCCCAAGTGTGCCTCGGGGGCCCATTTGTCTCATATTTAATAAAAATGGTAGCATGATACATACTGCTTTCAACTGTAAAATCTTCTCAGGAGGTTTGCGTTCCATGGTCGCCCCGACTCCTTGCCGGAATCATCCCTCTTGCGTGCTCTTGGTTTTTGTGCGTCGATCAAGTAGTAGGAGTCGTTGCCTAGTGCCTTGCTAACGACGAAAGGGCCTTCCCAAGGGGCCGAGAGCTTGTGCTGGCCGGCTGTTCGCTGGATCAGCCGAAGCACAAGGTCACCCTCTTGGAAGGATCTTGGCTTGACCTTCCGGTTGTGGTAACGGTGCAAACCTTGCTGGTAGATGGTGGACCAGCTGAGTGCTAACAGCCGGCCTTCTTCCAGCAGGTCGACGCCATCTTCTCGCGCTTCCTTGGCCTCCGCTTCCGTGTACATGGTGACCCAAGGCGAGTCGAACTCGATGTCAGTTGGGATGACGGCCTCGGCACCATATACAAGGAAGAACGGAGTGAAGCCGATTGACTTGTTTGGGGTAGTACGCAGACTCCAGAGGACAGCCGGCAGCTCGTCGAGCCAGCAGCCGGCCGAGCGCTCCAGTGGTACGACCAGGCGGGGCTTGATGCCGGAGAGGATGAGGCCGTTTGCCCGCTCGACCTGGCCGTTTGACTGCGGGTGGGCAACGGACGCTAAGTCTAGTCGGATGCCTTGTGTCGCGCAGAAACGTGCCAGTGCTCCTTTGGCAAAGTTTGTGCTGTTGTCGGTGATGATGTTGTGCGGGACGCCATACCGAGTAGTGATGTCGGCAATAAATGTCACGGCAGTCGGCCCGTTCAGCTTCTTGATCGGCTTCGCTTTGATCCACTTGGTAAATTTGTCCACGGCGACAAGCAGATGTGTCAAGCCGCCGCGGGCTGTCTTGAATGGGCCCACCATGTCCAGCCCCCAGACGGCAAAGGGCCAGGTGAGGGGGATGGTCTTGAGTGCGGAAGCCGGCAGGTGTTGTTTGGAACTGAAGACTTGGCATCCTTTGTAGCATTTGACTATTTCTTTGGCATCTTCCAAAGCAGTCGGCCAGAAGAAACCGTGGCGGAAGGCTTTGGCCACAAGTGATCTTGAGGCTGCGTGGTGGCCGCATTCGCCTTGGTGGATATCCTTGAGGATTGCTACACCCCTTTCTGGCTCGACACAGCGCTGGAAGACCCCAGTGACGCTGCGCTTGACAAGTTCTCTGTTTATTATTGCATATGCTCCGGCTCGGCGTTGCACTAGTCTTGCCGAGATCTCATCAGTCGGTAGCTCTCTGTTGACTAGGAAGTTGAGGATGGGCTGGGCCCATGATGGAGCTGTGACTTCTTCTACTGTTAGTACGGCCACTATGACTCGGGTGGGTGGGTTGGGTGGTGGAGGGTTGGAGTCGGCCACCGCTTCTTGTGTCGCTGCAATCCCCGGGCCAACTGCTGCAGTCTCCGGGCCGGGTTCTGAAGTCCCCGAGCCGGGTGCGACTACGGTAGTCTCCGGGCCACTTGTCGAAGTCCCCGAGCCGCCTGCTGGGTTCCTCCAGTTGGATCCGGCTGCATCGGGGGCGGGTGGTACGAAGATAGAGTCCGACTCTGGAGACGGCTTGATAGATGGTTTGAGGTGGCGCTGGAGAGAGACACTGGTTGGTATAGCCTGTCGGGTGGAGCCGATCCGTGCCAGGGCATCTGCTTGGTCGTTGTCGGCCCGTGGCACGTGAAGGAACTCGCACCCTTCGAAGTACCCACTAATCTGCTGGACGAGGAATCGATAGCTCGCCATGTTTGCATCCTTGGCGTCCCAGTCGCCAGATGACTGCTAGACCACCAAGTCTGAGTCGCCATAACACAGGATCCGGCGTATGCCGAGCTCTTTGGCTAGTCGGAGCCCGTGTATGAGCGCCTCGTATTCATCCACGTTGTTGGAGGCGGCAAAGTGGATTTGTAGCGTGTATCTAAGCTTGTCGCCTTTGGGAGAGGTGAGGACGATGCCGGCTCCCAAGCCGGTGCGCATCTTGGACCCATCGAACTGCATCTGCCAATGAGTAGAGTCGGGAGCCGGCGGTAGGTACTAGGTCTCAGCCCAGTCGACGAGGAAGTCGGCCAATGCTTGGGACTTGATGGCGGTGCGGGACTGGTAGAAGATTGTGTAAGGTGCAAGCGCAATGGCCCATTTAGCCACCTGGCCGGATGCATCCCGGCTGCCTATGATCTCGGCAAGCGGGGCGGTGCATACGACCGTGATGGGATGCTCTTGAAAGTAGGGCTTCAGCTTCTTGGCAGCGAAGTACACTCCATAGCACATCTTCTGGTAGTGTGGGTAGTTTTGCTTTGAGCTGGATAGTACTTCGCTTTGATAATATACCGACCTCTGGACTAGCTGGGCTCAGCCTTCTTCTGGGCGCTGGACCACGACGACTGTACTGACCACTCGGCTAGTTGCGGCAATGTAGAGGAGCATGGGCTCCTTCTTAGTCGGTGCCGCCAGGACAGATGGAGTGGTCAGCATCTTCTTCAACTCATGGAAGGCTTGGTCTGCTTGGTCATTCCACTCGAAATGAGTGGATTTCTTCATGAGTCGGTACAGGGGGAGAGCCTTCTCTCCTAGCCGGCTGATAAAGCGGTTTAGGGAGGCCAGGCACCCAGTGAACTTCTATACGTCTCGCAACTTGGTGGGAATCTCCATTCTCTCAATGGCCTTGATCTTCACAGGGTTGCACTCAATGCCGCGTTCGGAGACCAGAAAGCCTAGAAGCTGGCCGGCTGGTACTCCGAACACGCATTTCTCGGGGTTGAGCTTGATCTGGAATCGGCGCAAGTTGGCAAATGTTTCTTTGAGGCCTTCCAGCAGGGTGCCGTGCTTTTCTGTCTTCACCACAATATCGTCTACGTAGACGTGGGCATTTCTGCCGAGTTGCTTGAGGAGGCATTTCTGCATGCAACGCTGAAAAGTGGCACCGGCTTTCCTCAAGCCGAATGTCATAGTCAGGTAACAGAAAGAAAGCTCCGAATGGTGTGATGAAGGTGGTCTTCAGGCGGTCTGCTAGGTCCAACTTAATCTGTTGATATCCTGAGTAGGCATCCAAGAAACTCAACAGCTCGCATCCGGCTGTGGAGTCTATTACTTGATCAATCCGTGGCAGAGCAAACGGATCTTTGGGGCGGGCCTTGTTGAGGCTAGTGTAGTCTATACACATACGCCATTTGTTGTTCTTCTTCAACACCAAGACTGGGTTGGCAAGCCACTCTGGGAAAACACTTCCATAATAAAGCCGGCGGCAAGGAGCCTGGCTATCTCTTCTCCTACAATTCTTCTCTTCTCTTCGGACAGTCGGCGGAGAGGCTGCTTGACCGGCTTTGCATCCGCTCGGACGTGTAACTTGTGCTCGGCGAAATCCTTCGGAACACCCGACATGTCCTTTGGGGACCATGCAAAGATGTCTCGATTCTCACGGAGGAAGTCGACGAGCTCGCCTTCCTATTTACTGTCCAGGTTTGCACCAATGACTGCAAACCTCTCTGGGTTCTCCGGGTCCAGAGGTATTTTCTTCGTCTCCTTGGCCGGCTGGAAGGAGCCCTGCGCATCGTATTCCTTGGGGTTGGGGGACAAAGCCGGCTGCTTGCCGGCCATGGCCACAACTTGCTCCAGCATCTTCTTCTCTTCTGCCACCACGAGGGACTCGGCCAGCCGGCTGCTGGCTGCAGCGCACTCGATGGACTTCTTGTAGTCACCGGCTACAGTGATGATCCCCTTCGAGCTTGGCATCTTCATCTTCAGGTAGGCGTAGTGGGGCACAGCCATGAACTTGGCCAGAGCAGGTCGGCCAAGCAAGGCGTGGTAAGGTCTTTCTAGATCCACTACCTCGAACCAGATTGCTTCTCGGCGAAAGTGATCCTTTTCTCCGAAGAGAACATCCATCTTGATCTTGTCGATCGGGGAACACGACAGGCCGGGTACGATGCCATGGAACACGGTCCGGCTTGGCATGAGCTGCTTCGCCTTAAGGTTCAACTTCTCCATGGTATCGCGGTACAGTATGTTGATACTGCTTCCGCCATCAATCAGAACGCGGGAGAATCGGGCAGCCCGCCTCTTCGTTGCGAGGGTGACATCTAGCACCAATGCGTAGGAGCCAGGGGACGGCATCACCTCTGGGTGGTCGGCCCGGCTCCAGTTGATAGGCCTTTTGGACCAATGCATGAACTCGGGGTTGCTGGAGGCGACTGCGTTGACCTCTTGGTGCTGTCGGCGCCGGCTGCGCTTGTCTTCGACCTGGCTTGTGAAGACAACGTAGGCGGCGTGTTCATCAGGGAACTCGTCTTGGATGGCTCTGACTGCTGGTCGAGCAGCCGGCTGCTGGGGGGCTGGAGGCGGCGGGCCGGAGGCGGAGGCAGCACCAGCCCCTCGCCCTTGGAGATCCAATTGAGCCAGTGGCACTTTCGGGTCGTGTGGTTGGACGGCTTCGCGCCGCTGTGGAACTTGCAGGGGGCATCTAGAGTCTGCTCGTAGGAGAAGGCCGGCTGCCAAGCCGGCCTGCCGCCCTTCTTCTTGGGAGCGGGCCGTTCTTCGGGCTGCTCGTCTTCGACGGTGGCCACCTGCCGACTGGTGGAAGGAGGCATAGGGGCCTTGCGCTTGTGGTCGTTCTGGTAGGGGCGCCGATTGGAGTCGCCAGCGAGCGTCTTAGGAGCCGGAGCGAGCACCTTCCCAGAGGCGTCCACTCGGAGCTCGGTCTTCATCGAGGAGTCGGCTATGGCGTACTTGTCTGCAATGACCAGCAGCTCATCGAGGGTAGCCGGCTCATCGCATAGGAGTCGGTGCTTGAGGAGGGTGCCCTCTCGGCACCCGGCGGTGAAGTATTCGATGGCCTGCACCTCGTGCACCCCCTCGCAGGAGTTGCGGAGCTCGGCCCACCGCGTGAGGTAGTCGCGGGCCGATTCGCTGGGCCCTTGGACGCATAAGGAGAGCTGGCGGGGCTTGGGAGGCCACTGTACGTGCTGGTGAAGTTCCGGACGAAGACTTCCGTGAAGTCCAGCCAGCTGTTGACGCTGTAGGGCTTGAGGCTGTTGAGCCAGGTGCGTGCCGTGCCTTGCAGCATGAGAGGGACGTACTTCACTGCTACGCGCCTGTTGCCGTTCGCTATACTGACGGCGGTAGAGTAGTCGATGAGCCAATCTTCCGGCTTCACAGAGCCGTTGTACTTGGGTGTGTCTCTGGGGAGCGAGAACCCTTTGGGGAAGGGCTCGTCACGGATGCGGGGGCCAAAGCATGGCGGGCCGACATCGTCTTCTTCTTCTAGCGCCAGGGATCGAGCTAGGTGGTCGATCCGGTGGAGGGCGTCGCTCTCGCCGACTCCCTCGCGGCGGCCTAGTCGGCCATTGAGGGTCGGATGCGTGACAGGCGGCGGGGTGGGACATCTCTCTCCACGAGGCGGGGGAGGAGGCGGATTGCCCTGGCGCTCCACCGCTCGAGGGCGGCCTTCCGCGTCGCGCTCGACGGTGATTCGAGTCCGGCTGCGGCTAGCAGTCGGCTCCTTGTCCTTCCTTGCGCGGGCGCCACTCGTAGTCGGCGGCCGGGATGTCGCGGCATGCTCTCGGTGCGGGGGAGGACTCTCAGCGCGGGCCCCGGCTTCATGCCGTTCTGCGGCCGCATCGATCAGCTGCTGGATGCGCCTTGTCACGTAGGGGAGCTCATCAGCCCCCAGCCCATTCAGCTCTTTTACTGCCGCCTGAGCAGCCCACAGATTTTTGAGTGGTGTGGCGTAAATGCGGCGGTCCGCCCCCAGCATGCTGGCGATGGCGGCACCGCGCTTCTTGATGAGGCCGACTCGGCTCGGCCCGCCGTGAGGCGGCGTACCAAAAGCGGCGCGGTCGACTTCGCGCTGGTGGGCCTCAGTGAGGCGTCTCATGGAGGCTATCTTCTGGCCCTCCGTGATGAGGGCGAGACGACGTGCCTCCAGGGTCTCGGTGTCGGCATCGGCCGGGATGGGGACGGATAAGTCATGCATCGCCGCCTGTAGGGCGTCGTGGGCGCTCTCGCCCGAGTTGGCGACGTGGCTGATGACCAGCACCTCAGATACAGCGCTGCTGCCGCTGTCAGCTCGAGGGAGAGGGTCCTCGAAGACTACCACGTCGGAGGAGTAGGCGTCGAACGATGCCGTGTCGGAGTCGACAAGCATCGGGTCGGTGGAGCCGACCGACTCCAAGTCTACAGCAAGCTCGCTGGAGACGTGAAGCTGGTCGAGGAGGCTAACGAGGCGGCTCTCGGGGTAGTCCGTGCCCGCGTCAGACGCGGGCTCGTCAGAGATGCGAGTCTCGCCAAGAAGATCGGCGAAGCAGCTTGCCGCGCAGGCGTCGTCGACGCCTTGCAGCGCGTCGGGGCAAGCGCCGTCGGGCGTAGCAGGCTGGCTGCGCTCGCGGGGGAGAAAAAGGGTTCCCGTCCAGAACAGGTCTATGGACGACGGTGCACCTGGCCCCGCGGTGGGCGCCAAATGTCGGGTGGTAGGTGCGACATATGCCAACGGATGGCTTATCATTGTGGGAGCCAGTAAAACATCGTCGGTGCCTGGAAACGGGATGAGGCGAAGACATGCACGCCGGCGGATCTTACCCAGGTTCGGAGCTCTCCGTGGAGATAACACCCCTAGTCCTGCTCTGCGGGGTCTCCGCATGATCACTTGATCAATACAAGTTGCTACAAGCGCTCCTTGAGCTGTTTGGATAGAGGAAGAGGTAGGGCGAGGCTAGCTCTCCTTTTCTCTCTAGGTGGTGTGTGGAATTCTTTTCGATCCCCCTTTGCATGGGTGCCCCGGGGGGTTTATATAGGCCTACCCCCCAGGGGTATGATGGTAATCCGGCTGGGCGCGGGTCCCAGCCGTTAGTGTCTATGCTCGCCGGCTTCTCCGCCGGTCATTGGGGCCCGCCGACTGGTGGGTCCCGCCGGCTGCCGGCCTCTTGGCCGGCAGGCCGGCCCCACCGCTTGGGGGCTTTGTCGGCGGCTGGTTACTGTTGCCTTGCCTCTGATGACGAGGGCTTTGTCGAGGTAAGCGTGGCTACAGTGTCACCGCCTTGCGAGCTTTCACTGTAGCCTTACCTCGTCTTGTCTCCTTAATGGGGCACATGTTTCGAGGGAGGGAGGTAGCCGGCTATTGGGAGCCGGCCACATCCCTGGCTGACTAGAGGAGGCCAGGCCGCCTTCAGATGTCTCTCTGGCAAAGGGGCCCGCCGCCCACGGGCCGTACTGGCACCGGTCGTGGGTGACATCGAGGCCAACATGGCTACAGTGTCGCGCCGGACGGGGGATGGCTGGCCCGCACGGCGCCCTGTGGCCATGCCTGTTCCGGGATTCGGGGGTAGTGGGCTGTACTGTGGCCACACCCCATCCTATCGCCGCTACGTGGGTACAGTCTTGGTGGGTGCAGCCTTGGCCGGCTTCTGGGAGCCGGCTTTCTTCGTGGCCGGCTCCTGGGAGTCGGTCCTCTTGGGGCCGGCTTCCTGGAGTTGGCTATCTCGTATCTTTCTTGGAGGAGGTTTTTGAGGCTGGGTCGCCTTCTGGGAGTCGGCTTTCTTCGTGGCCGGCTTCTGGGAGTCGGTCCTCTTGGGGCCGGCTTCCTGGAGTCGGCTATCTCGTATCTTTCTTGGAGGAGGTTTTTGAGGCTGGGTCACCTTCTGGGAGTCGGCCCTTGGCCGGAGGAAGGTGGCCCTATGCTTTGTATGCTTGAAGGCTTGAATGGCCTGGTAATTGTTTTTTGAGGAGCCAGGGGGAGTCGGTTAGGCTACCCGTGGCTATTTACTCCGACAGTTGTCTTTCGGCCTTCTCAGAGCCCATTTATTCTTGGGCTCATTTCCAGCATTCGTTTATTTACGGCCCGTTACTGTCATTTTCTGCTTGTGGGCCAAATTCAGCCCGTGGTTACAGTCGGCTCGTTTGTGGTCCATTAATACGTTGGGCCGTTTTCATAGCGTCATCAAATACGGCCTATTAACGATGGCCCGTTATGGTCGGCCCATGAACGGACGATTCCAACTCTAGCTCGTTTATGGCCATAATGCGGCCTGTTATTGGCCCATGTTTGGCCAATCGATCATACGACCCGTATAAGGCCCATTGATGATACGGCCCGTAGAAGGCCCATTGTTTCTATGGCCCGTAGAAGGCCTACTGTTTCTACGGGCCGTAGAAGGCCCACTGTTTCTACGGCCCGTAGGAGGCCCAGTGTCACTACAGTAAATATTAGCCCATGGTTATTGTGGCCTAGTTTTAAAAAATAGGTTATTGCAGCCACTAGCAAACCGCGGAAAAAGAACTGCACTGACTACAAGCAAACAAATAAACAAGACAACAAGGAAATAAATAAGCAAGCAACGTATGCTAGGCTATCACGGCTATTACACATATTACATCCACTGGGCATCAAAGTTTGCCACCAGTGCAAATATAGGGAACAAAGCAGCATATAAACGCCGCAGCAAAACAAGTCCAGAACTGAAACCACTTCAGAAGAGTTCAAGAAACAATATCCTAGGTACCCATAATGCTGGCAAGATGCTTAGCAAGTTTATTAACTTTCTCTTGTTTGGCGCTTAAATCCTCCAGCGCTTGCTATTGCACAAGAAAGTACGCATCTGAATTCTGCAGGGACTTCCTCAGTGCTTCGGCTTCTTGCCACAACACAGCTGACTGATGCCTTTCAGCTTGTAGCTGAGACTGAAGAAGCCGAAGTGATTCAGGTAGTGAGTTCGAAGAGCTTGTGCCAGCGGTACTGGCCAGTAACTCGAACACTACATCAACGCAGGACTGTGGGGTTTTCTCACTGTCTACAAGATCGTTTTTATCACCTTTCTTGGAGACCAACAGGGTTGTCTCACTATCTTTAACCTTATCTGCATTACTTTTTCTACCATTGCATAGTGGGGTGCTGTTCTCCAATATTTTGTTTGCATACTACAAGAGAAACAAGCAAACACATCACAGGTTCAACTTGTAGTATACGAAACTCATTTTGGTAAACCGGTTCAGTAGTAAGGTGGACAGGATAACAGCATGAAACAAACATATATCTATGTACTATGGTCATTGTATTGTCCATATCATTCTAGTTTATGTTCCCTAATCAAGATAGAGACACCGTTCAACTCATATATTTTTAAGACACAGCAGCATAGACAGAATATAAGTGTGAGAAACTACACAGGATTGGCAGCACTTGTAATGTGCATCACATAAGAACATAACTGTTTATATAACTTAAACTGAAATCAACATAGAGCAAGAAGTTAGAACAGCAATCCAGTTAAAGAAATAGGTTTAAAACATACCTGTTGCGCAATTGGAGTTTCAATTGGATCCTTCAAATTCGTAAGTAGTTGGTATGAGTAAATACAGTGATGCAACAGCAAAGGAGTATGGACCATAGCTACGGAATCTGACCTGAGAACAGTTGCTCTTCTGCTTTAAACGTGGAGTTTGGGTTAGCTGTGGTGGTCTTCGTGCTTTGGGCACTGCAGTAGCTTTACAAACTGCTCGTGTGGGGGTACTCTCTGGTGGACATGGTGCTTTGTCAACTATAAGTGGGTTACTATCCGCTGGGGTTGCGGTTAGATGGGTTGTAGCTGGTTCTCTGCCCAAGGTGTAAGTGTGCAATTTGGAAGAGTCTCGATTATGTGTGGTGGGGCTAGTTTGTGGGCCAGTACAACCATGGTTCTATCTGCATCGACGGGTAGCACTGTCTTTTGTGAAGAACGGGTTTTTGCTCCCTTAGATACTACCATCACCCCCCCCCCAATTCAAATGGCTGATAAACAAGAAAAGAAATTGAACGTACAGACATTGTATGATAGACAGATGTGGTAATTCACATATATGTTGTCTAACCAAACAGGACAGCATGACACAATTTCACAAATATGATGCCTAACTAAACAGGATAGCATGACACAGTTTCAGATATATGATGGATAACTTAACAGGGTATAATGGCATAATTCAACATATGATGAGTACCTAAACATGATGACATGACAAAACTATATGATGTCTTTCCAAAATAGGTTGGGATGAAATAATTCACATACATGTTGTCTAAGTATACAGGATGGCATGATATAATTGACATAATTGATTCATATACTAAGCAGCTGGCACTCGCTTGTATGATCTCTAAACTAAGCAGATAGAATTCAATATTGTGCATATGATGTCTAAACTAAGCAATGCAAGACACCATATGCATCATATGAGAAATATATACATTGCAACTTAGAGCATACACCTCAGGTGGGATATAGGACTGGTCATCTGTCTCTGAATCCTCCTCTGAGGAGCTCCCTGTAACCATCGAGATATATGCTTCAACAGGTACCATTGCCTGCTCTGAAGACCTTGTTTTAACTCCAGATTTTTCCATAACCGGCTCAAATGGCTGATACACATGAAGAGTAGTTCAATATACACAAATTGTCGACAAATGGAATACGTAATGAAAAAAAAAGACGGCATGAGATAATTCACATATATGATGCCTGGCTCCATGGCGGTGCATAATTCACATATATGATAACTGGCTGAAAAACATGGCATTGCATAATTCACATATCTGATATAGAAAGCAAACAGGAGGCATTCACACAAAGCATGTCTAATCTAAGCAGATGGCATGGCAATGCAAGACACCATATGCATGATATGAGCAATATAACCCAGCCAAGTTAGAGCATGCACCTCGGGGGGGGGAATAAGACTGGTCATCTCTCTCTGAATCCTCCTCTAAGGAGCTAGCTGTAACCAGCAAGAAATCTGCATTGACAGGTAGCACTGACTGCTCAGAAGACCTTGCTTTCACTCCAGATTTTCCCATGACCGACTCAAATGGCTGATGCACAGGAAGAGTAGATGAATGTATAAACATTGTTGACAAATGGAATACATTATGGAAAATAATATGGCACAATACAATTCACATATACGATGACTGGCTCAACAGGATGGCATTGCATGAATCACGTATATGATGCCTGGCTAAAGAAGATGGCATTGCATAATTCCCATATACTCCCTCCGTTCCTAAATATTTGTCTTTTTAGAGATTTCAAATGGACTACCACATACGGATGTATATAGACATATTTTAGAGTGTAGATTCACTCATTTTGTTCTGTATGTAGTCACTTGTTGAAATCTCTAAAAAGACAAATATTTAGGAATGGTGGGAGTATGATATAGAAACCAAACAGGTGGCATTCACAGAAAGCAAATCTAAACTAAGCTGATGACATATAAGATGTATAATGTAAGCAATGCAAGGCGCCATATGCATGATATGACCAACATCAGCATGCCAGGTTAGAGCAAACACCTCAGGTGGTAAACAGGCGTGGTCGGCTCCTTCTGAAT
Organism: Triticum aestivum; assembly: GCF_018294505.1. Lineage (NCBI taxonomy): Eukaryota > Viridiplantae > Streptophyta > Magnoliopsida > Poales > Poaceae > Triticum > Triticum aestivum. Next base: position 235,737,680 of record NC_057814.1, on the reverse strand, counting down.
CTCCATCTGAACAGTTATCTTCCTCTGGAATACAATCTGGAAATGAAGGAGGGGGGGCACTTCGCCCACCATGGAGCGGGGTCTGCATGACATTATATTCGCACGCAACGGTCTTCTCCTTTTCTCTACATGTTCAGTACGATTGTGTACAATATCTGACATGCATAATAAAAAAAATAGTTAGATTTTGTAAGGCCTAAGGGGTGCATGCAAAAATCAAGACTGATGGTAGCAAACGAGTGGATGGATCCAAAACTAATGATAGCAGGTAGATTATAGCTTCAGTTTAAAAAGATAGACAATGGATCATCTATTGTTTGTTGCCCACCCAACATGAACCACATAGAAGACCCCAGATGAACCAGATAGTAGACAGATACTATTCGTTGCTGGCTCGATATGAGGCCCATGGGCAATTCAAAACTCAAGATTGAACGATAAAGTAGCAGGTAATAATAACCGATGTATAACGTAAGCAAACACGAAAGACTGCGACCTCTCTTCCGGAACTGTGTAGTCCTCAGGTTCATCTGCTCGGTCGATGATGGTAATGCAGTTGGCGTGGCTGCCGGCAACGGGGAAGATGATCTGAGGCGGCGAAAGGAAGTCTGCAGGGGGGATGGTGCACCTCAGGTGGGGTGGATGACGGCACGACAGGAGCAGGACATAACACACAGAGTTTTCTTGACGCCTATCTGAAAATGAAGTAAATCTGTAAGAGCTGGGACAGGAAAAACACAGGAATAGGATAGGAATGCATGTGCAAAACAGAGCATTTGGAAACATAGTATTTCAGTCAACCTGGGTGTTTGGCTCACATGAATTGGAAGAACAGAGGAATGGAGAAACAAAGTGATGCGACGAGTGTACAACCTCTTTGGCATAGCCTTGTGGACCTCAGCATCATTGGCTTGGACGTGGAGGATGGTGATGATGCTGGTGTGACTGTCGGAGGCGGGGAAGAAGATCCGAGGCCTCTGGAAACAGTGCCGAGGGTACTGCTCTGCTGTGATGGACGGTTCCGTCGTTGGAGCAGCTCCACTAAGGTGTACGGCGACGAGGCTGAAGCATGACAAGACAGACAACGTTAATCTGAAGTGGGACCCTAATATCATCTGCAATAGATGATGTAAAATACATCACCAAAAAGTGCTAGATGTAAAACGCATCAGCCGTGCCACGGCCGCTCCGACAGATGCTGTAAGTACTGTTCACTCTGAACTTAACTAAAGAAAATGAACTTCATAGTCGAAACTGAATTTTACTGTCGAAACTGATTGAAATAGTAACAGAGCATTGCAATAGATGTTTAGGGCGCTCGAGCACTAGTAGCAGAGAAGCAGTGATCTAAATCAGCAGACGCTCGAGCAGGGAACGCACTAGCAGAGAGCAAGTCGTGCAGTAGCACCGCGAGCGAGTGCTAAAGCAGCAACTCCTGTAGCTGCCGAAGGTCATGCAGCAGCAGCAGCAACGCAAGCGAGAGCAAGAGCAGAGCATTAGCACGAACGAAAGCAAGAGCAGTGCAGCAGCGCGACCGACAGCAAGAACAGAGCCGCAGCGCGAGGGAGAGCCGGAGCAGCTGCAGCTAGTGCCGTTGTGGAAGTTGCCGCCGAGGAAGCAATGACATGGGGGATAGACGCCGTGGATGATGTGGCCGGCGACGGCGCCATTGATGGAGACACGCCATGTCTGCTCGGTATCGAGCACCGGCAGCCCCGTGAGATCGAATAAAAGATAAAATGCAGCGGTGAGTGCAGAACCTCCTTGGTGGCGCCGAGTTGGCCTCGGCTTCATCGGAGGAATTGGTGAGGGTGCTGCGGTTCCGGTGGGGCAGGTCAAGACGGCGCTGTGGGGATTGAGGTGGCGCGATAGATGAGGCGAACATCAGGGCAGCTCCTTGGAGGTGGAGGACGGGGCGGCTGATCCGGCGGGACGACGAGATCGACAACGGATCCTCATCCGGTGCGGTGGATGAGGGACAGCGAGCTGTTGCGGTAGACGACGTAGTCAGGGAAGAGTCTCCGGCTGGGCGGCGGTCGGGAGGCCGACGGAGGAGCGTGGGGTTTCGCGGGTTTTGGCGGCCTCGGTGTACGAATGGGGGGGCGAAGGGGGAGGGGATCCAAGCTTAGGGACGCGCTTGTCCGAAATGTAGGGTAAGTTACCAGCGTACCCCCACCAGTTTTGACACCGCGACGTGGAGCTTCATTTCCGGCTGAGGGGTAGAAGGGGGATTTCGCGTGTCTGGGCTGCGGGAGCGATTTCGGATGAGGAGGGAGTTCTCGCGCGCGTCCAAATTTCGGGATAACAAGGCGCGGCGCGGGTTGAAGAAGCGGGAGTTTCAAAGCAGGTGAGACAAAAGATACTCGAGCTTGAAAATTTCGGGATAACAAGGTGCGGATTCCTTGTTCGTTAGAACAAACTTAACGTGTAAAAAAACAATTCATACAAGACACAAGAGATTCATGTCCCCTTTTACTATATTGCTATAGATGCCATTGAAAAAACTACAAGAAAAATGTAAAAAATCGGGAGAACAAGATTACCCTGCACAGTACAAAATTGATTCACACTTCCCTCAACAACAACAAAAAACAAATCAATTCCCACCAAAGAAAGAGTAATGTCCCTTTTTATATGATTACAGATGCCATGATCTCGAATTTCAATTTTTGAATCCACGTTATGTTGAATTCGAATATATCGTTAGGTGACCTTGCGGTTTATAATTGATCTAGTCGTACATTTTGATCTTCCGTCATATATGAACATTTTACTCCACCATGTGAACATATATATTGTCGTCTACCATATGGACTAAATTTGAATCAATTTTCCTTATTTGAATACGATTGTTGTCAAGTTATACAATAATTTAAATATTATCTTGATAACAAAAACATACATATAGCAGTAATCATATTTCACTATGAACTACATGTACCATACGCTCTCCAATTCAAATATTTGTATCCATTTTATGTTGAATTCAAATCACAGTACATTATTGGTCTAGGTAGCTAGATGTTTGGGATAATCTAAACCCTGTTTTCATACGTATAATTTTTGGCTGGATTGGGACAAGTTTTGGTATAAGCCTCTTGCAAAACCGGAGATTCTCTCAACAAGCCTCGTGGTTCCGAGAGGGAACGTGTCACCTTTGTGTGCGAAACGATATACGCTGCCTCCCCCTGATTTTATTTACAGAGGCAACGTAGAACTATATGAGTGCCCTGTTAAATTTTGGAATTATTTCGGGTTCATTTGGCCTTTTTATACATTAATTGAGTTTCTGGACTTTTAATGTGCATAATCTAAATATGAATTGCATGCACATGCTCCGGTGCACCAAAGTGGGTTGAAAAATCACATGTGTGTCCTTGGTTGAATTTCTAGGTCCCATGGAAGAAATGAGAATGAAATTCAAACATCTGGGCGTCATGACTCGGCCGAGAACATCGAGAAACTTTGATTTTAAATTCATGTAAATCCAAAACTCGCCTGGAAATCATGAAACTTGGCATGGTGTCATGTCCTGGCACTAACATGTTGTGGTAAAAAATTGGGCCGATTTGGAAGCTCGTGGTTCTAAGAGGGAACGTGCCACCTTTGAGTGTGAAACGATATACGCTGCCCCCCCCCCTTGAGTTTCTTAACAATGGCAACATAGAACTACATGAGTGCCTTGTTAAATTTTGGAATTATTCCGGCTTCGTTTGGCCTTATTTACACATTAATTGAGTTTTTGGTCATTTAATGTGCATAATACAAATTTGAACTACAAGCACATGCTCCCTTGCACCAAAGTTGGTTGAAAAATCACATTTGTGTCCTCGGGTGAATTTCTACTCCCTCCTTCCATCTATATAGGTCCTAATGCGTTTTTCGAGGCTAACTTTGACCAAACGTTAGAGCAATAATATATGACATGCAACTTACACAAAGCATACCTTCAAATTTGTATGTCAAAAGAGCTTCCAATAATATAATTTTCATAGTATACATCTCATGTGCTATTAATCTTGTCAATAGTCAAAGGTTGTCTTGAAAAACACATTAGGACCCATATAGATGGAAGGAGGGAGTAGGCCCCATGCAAAAAATGAGAATAAAATTCAAACATCTGGGCATCGTGGCTCGGTCGAGAACATTGAGAAACTTGGTTTTAAAATCATGAAACTTGGCATGGTGTCATGTCATGGTAGTACCATGCCGTGGTAAAAAAATTGGCCGAATAGGAACAAATTTTGGTATAAGCTTCTTGCAAATCGGAGCTTCTCTCAAGAAGGCTCGTGGTTCTAGGAGGGAACGTGTCACCTTTGTGTGCATAATCCAAATTTGAAATACAAGCTCATGTTCCAGTGCACCAAAGTTGGTTGAAAAATCACATGTGTGTCGTCGGGTAAATTTCTAGGTTCCATGCAAGAAATGGGAATGAAATTCAAAATTCTGGGCGTCGTGGCTGGGTTGGAAACATTGAGAAATTTAGTTTTTTAATTCCTGTAAATCCAAAACACGCATGAAAGTAATGAAACTTGGCTTGGTGCCATGACATGGCACCAACATGCTGTGGTAAATTTGCAGTCCGATTTGCGAAGGCGCACACATTAACAATCAACAAAGTCATTTTGGAACAAGTGCTGTCACGTTACAATCGGAAACACAAGTATTATTGAAACCGTGGGCGTTCTACTTACTAGTACCATTTACGTGCCGCCACGTGTCCCCATTTTTTATTAGCTAGGAGGCGCCGTGCAGGGTAGCTATTTGAGTACGAGAGGCGTGCGATCAGACCCCTGCGCGTGCTTATCGGGAGGAGAGCCCTTTGACCTCCATCTGCCGTCCACCTCTCTCCCAAGGTCTCCATTAATGGCGCCCGAGCCTCTGTTTAATGGCATTAAATCAACACATGCAAGTATCAAAAGGAGAGTCACGGCATGCATGCATGCGTTGTAATTGATGCATCCGTAAACGCAAATTATTGAAATATATCGAGTGCAGTGCTTTGATGTGTCGCGTCAACTCGTACATCAACGAGAAGCTTGATTATCCTCTCCCTCGCGGACTTAACTGCACCTGCCTTTGGCTGTATGACAGGTTGGCCACACACCTGTCGGGCCCACCTGTCATACACGCAAAGGCAGGAGCGTCCCTCCCTCACCCATGAGCGTGGTGGCTGGCAAGACTAGGAGAAGCTTTCGCTACACGCTCTCCCTCCCGCACGCGGTGGACATGCAGCAGTTCAATCGGTGTCAGATGGCCAGAAGCGTACTGTAGTACTCCTCCAGTGCAGTAGTACTCCATCATTGTTCAACTTCCCGAAGAGGCGAAGAGCCAAGCGCAGCCCGGACGCTTGTGTGGCAGTTTCATGTGTAGAGTAGTCTAGGATAGCGTGTACCGTGCCTGTAAGCTTAAAATCGTTCGGGTCGGCTCCATGCTATGTGGCCGTCTCGAAGTTTTTAAAAAAAATTAAAATAGTCTTCTGGCCCTACCTGACACCCTGGTGATTGTAGTTTGCACGCTCATCTGGTCAAGACAGGAATATATATTTTAATTTGTTTTTTTTTCGAAAAGGGGGGACTCCCCGGCCTCTGCATCAGAACGATGCATACAGCCACATATATTTTAATTTGTGGTGGGTAAATGTTAGAGGTTGCAGCAAATATATTGTACACTGCGGGTCTTTCAGCCAAGTTTAGAGGCAAGCATGTGGGGCCAGTGTTATGATGTGTCGCGTCAACTCGTACAACGAGGAGAAGCTTGATTTTACTACACGCCTTCTCCCTCACCCATGCGCGCGGTTGCTCGCAAACGAGGACAGGCTTTTGCTTAGTAGTACTTCTACAACATGCTACCCGTCCCGCTTGCGGTGGACGGACATGCAGCAGTGGATTCGACATTGCAGAAGCAGTATTAGTAACATCATTGTTCGTCTTCTCGAAGAGGCGAAGAGCCAAGCACAAACCTAACGTTGCAGTTGCGAACATTGGAGCACGCATATAGCCAGGCTCTTGCATGAGACAAAATTGCTATGTGAGCCCACTATTGTACTAGTACGTACAACTACTTGCTAGTATAGCCCTGTAAACCAGAAAGGAGTATTTGCCCTTCTAGAGGCGCAGCGTTTCCAGACGGTGCTGGCGACCGCAGGCATCATAGCCCTCGCCGACGCCGGCTTCGCCTCTCGCATGGACGACATGATGGTCAACTCCATCCGCAAGTTCACCGCCGTCAAGAAGCGCGTGGAAGACCTTGCCGTACTGCTCCAGCCCACGCGCCCAGGCTCCTCATTGCCTGCCACCCTCATCGGCCTCCATGGCGACGAACTCTTTCAAGCCCTGGTGGCCCTGCAGGTGCCGGAGGTCACGACGAAGAATGTGCACCTCGAGGCCGCGCTCGCCGCGCAGCGCCTTGCCATGCAAGAAACCGTTGACCTGCACATCCACGTCTACGAGGAAATCGTCTACATAGGCCACTACAAGGCAAGCGAGGACAGAAAGACGTTGGCCTTCTTCCAGCGGCTGGAATCTTTGGACGCCATTGTTCAGAAGCACGTCGACCTCGCCACGAAAGCCGTTGCTACTTAGGCGCCGTTCGGTGGGCCGGCGCCCTGAGTCGAGGAGGTGGACATCGTTGATGGATGCATCTCTTCTTGCCTCCTGTAACCAGCACTGCATCGCCTCGTGGCCTTAATGTTTTATTAGTATAGTACTCCCTCCATTCCCAAATATAAGTATTTCTAAAGATTCCAGCAAGTGACTACTACATACGGAGCAAAATGAGTGAATCTACACTCTAAACTATGTCTACATACATCTGTATGATGTATTCCATTTGAAATAGTATCTGAAAAGGCTTATATTTATGAACGGAGGGAGTATATGGCATTTTTATTCCAGTCGTAACGTTTTCACTATGAGGTGGGGCCGCAGTTGAGCAAACCCACCCCGCCCACCGGGCGTCGGCCGAGTTTAGAATTACTAGAAGAGAGAAACGAGGGAGGAGAGCTAGCTGTAGCACGGACGCTGTTGTTAGATGGGACTCATGTTTATAGAATAGGAGTACTGAGCACTCGTGCCTCTTTTTTTGAGGGAAAAGTTAGTCGTATGTCTAGTACCACTAGTTGGGTGCGTGCGACCTATAGCTGTCATCACTTTAGGTCTCCTTTTCGAACCGCGGCTACGCTTCACAGTACATATTATTTCACGCATTTATCCTCCTATATGTACTCCTAGGCTATTTCCACGTGCTCCCATTCGCCGACATGTGGGACATAGAGCATCTGGGTCATAGTGCATGCACGACTCGGAGCATATGCCGGGGTACTTTACATTTCAGACCTCACGAATTACATGCAAACCCCCCGCAGAAGAATAAATAAATGAATGAATTACTACATGAAACCGGATTGTTTTCATGGAAACCGGAGCACGTTCATTAAATTTTGGACATAACACGTTTATAAAAAATGACCGGACCGAAACCAGTCTAAGGGCCTCTTTGATTTTTCCCGCAAAAAAGGGCCTCTTTGATTCGCAGGATACTAAAAACACAGGAATGGGGAAAGTACGATGGCGATGAACCGAGACGAGGAGAACTCTAACTCAGTTAGAGGTTAGAGTTAGATTCTAACCCTGAACTAACTCTAAACCAAAGAGGTGTATGGATGGCAGGGTTAGATTGACAATAAATGCTCTATCTCAATCATTTGACTACTTTGGACCCTATTTCCTGCCGGATTTGGAGGGTGCTTGGATACGTTTTAGTTCCATGACTAAAAGTAGTGGGACTAAAACTTGCTAGCCTCACCCATGCTTGGATCCAAATACTAAAGAGACTAAAATCAAGTTAATAAGCATTTATTATCCTCCAAACCCTCCAATCCAGAACTCACTTGTGTTAAAGGAGAGGAGTTAAATGAGGAGAGAGAGGACTACTCCACATTTTAGTAGGGGTACCCCTGACTAAATTTTTTTAGTCTCAAGACTAGTTTTAGCCCCTCTTTAGTCAGGGGTGCTTGGAACTTTAGCCTCTTAAAGAGACTATTTTTAGTCAGACTAAAATAAGTCCCTTGGATCCAAGCACCCTCTTGGTGTGGCCGGCTCTTCTGTGGCCTCCTCCCGCTCACAATTGACATAAACGAACCATCTATACAAATCAAGCATGCAAAACATGATAATTTTTTACTTTGTCCATACAAATGAGATATCCCACTTAAACATACAAGTCGTCAATCAAGCTTCACAAAATAAAAAAACACTTCATGAAACAAAGAATGAGCTAACTCATCACGGAAGTCATTCACGATAGGGAGGGAGCCCGGAGCCCCTCACGCACCGAGGGAGGAGCTCGCCATCGTCGCTCTGGAGGAAGGCCCTGTAGAGCCCAAGCCCCGGGAACCACTCCGATGCCGGCCCTTGCGAGTTGAGGTTGACACCGGCATGGGTAGCAAGGCCGCTTGCCGCCGACTGGGAACTTAATCTTTGGGCCTCTAGAAATAATGCAAGCCTGTAACTAAAATACCTAGAAAGGTGAACTGAATCTTTGGGCCTCTAGAAATAATGCAAGCCTGAAGCTGAAATACCTAGAAAGGTAACTGAATCTTTGGGCCTCTAGAAATAATGCAAGCCTGAAAGTGAAATACCTAGAAAGGTGAACTAAATCTTTGGGCCTCTAGAAATAATGCAAGCCTGAAACTGAAATACCTAGAAAGGTGAACTGCATCTTAGGGCCTCTAGAAATAATGCAAGCCTGAAATTGAAATACCTAGAAAGGTGAACTGAATCTTTGGGCCTCTAGAAATAATGCAAGCCTGAAATTGAAATACCTAGAAAGGTGACCTGAATCTTTGGGCCTCTAGAAAGATTTATTACCTCCTCAAGCAGCATTAAACAATTCCATGCGTGCACCACAAATCTATACCAAGTTTGATCAGGATCTACTTTTCCAAATCAGAATTAGCGCTAGAGCAAGCAAGATCAATGATATGGCTGTGAGACAGAGAAGGAATGAACAAACTCACCCCTCTCGCGACCTCCCTGGTAGATGCGCCGCCGCCGCGCACGACAGAGGGAGAAAAACGACTGGTGAAGGGGGAGCGGGGCGACCTACGAAGGCCGGAGGGAGAGGGCAGCCAGAGTAGGGCAGCGGAGGCCGGAAGGAGAGGGCGGCCGGAGGAGAGAGAGGGCGAGCAGCCCTATGGGGAACAGAGAGGAGTCGTGCGAGAGGGGGGAGCGATCTGGTGCGGGCAGGGGAGATTTTTTTAGTTCTCTTTTAGTGGGCCCGAGGATAACTAACCCAATTAGAACCTCTCCACCGGGCTAGTTTTTTTAGCTGGGTTAGAGCAAACTAGCTCAAACTAACCCCTCTTGTTTCGATAATTTGAGGCTATTTCAACCCAAACTAGCTCTAACTCAGGGATCCAAACAAAGAGGAGTGTTACTGTACATGCTACAGTGTGGACCGTAGCACATTGTTTTTTATGGCCATATCACCACATTGTTTTCTACTGCTGGTTCACTGGGCTACCACTACAAAAAAAGACACATCCGTGACATTTTGGGCCGAACGAATTTTTTTTCTGTCATACATATGACACTTCTATGACGATAATTGTGACAAAACTCGGTATCATCATAGATGTGGTGGGCTCCTACTTCTATGACAAAAAATCATGACAGAAAATGGGCTTTTCGTCCTGGGCAGGCCGGAGACGCAGCTGCATGACATTCTTTGGGCCGTCCATGACGGAAAAAACCATGGTAGAAGCGAGGGCGAGGAAAATTTCGGGGAGTTCCCGATTACGGTGGGAGGTCGGGGGACGAGCGATGCGCATTTCTCTCGTACACGTACGCACGTGTGTGCGGGCGTTGGCTCTAACTGAACCCGAGCGAGGCGTTGGGCTCTAACTGAACCCGAGCGATTGCACTGCAGGCTACGCGTTACTGAACCCGAGCGATCGATTGATGGCTGTTAACTGAACCCGATCGAGCGATTCCTTCGCAACTGCTGCTAACTGAAGCCGATCGATGCTGCCTCTGGGATGAACAGTGAGCAATGGCGTTGCCTCTGGATGAACAGGACCCCGTGGTGTGGTGGAGGGCTGGATGAACAGTAGAGGGTGGAGGGGTGCCCGTGGAGGGGTGGTTGAACAGGACCCCGTGGTGTGGAGGGCTGGATGAACAGTAGAGGGTGGAGGGGTGCCCGTGGAGGGGTGGTTGAACAGGACCCATGGTGTGGAGGGCTGGATGAATAGTAGACGGTGGAGGGGTGCCCGTGGAGGGGTGGTTGAACAGTAGCCGGTGGAGTAGCGCGCGGTGGAGGCTGGATGAACAGGAGCCCGTGGAGACTGG